>NC_030416.2:26901567-27064067 GCF_001660625.3 Ictalurus punctatus
GTGCCTTAAGTGCTGTGCTATTTGCAACGTTTTACCACCTTAATCAACAGCCACAGACTCCCCTCCAGTGGCGAACATCTGTAATGTGGAGCGGTGAAAGCAAATCTCATTTCTGTAACATCTGGCTCAGTTTCAGTTAATTACCGAACCCGTGCCTGAAAGCAGGGAAGTGATCAATCTAAGCTACCAGTGTGAAACACCGGCTTTGAAATCATCCCATTATTCAGGCTGGCTTCTTACCTTTAGGATACAGCCTTTCTTCACACCGTAGGCGTCTCTCAACAGGTCAAAGTTTGTGCGTGCAATTTCGACATTCTTAATGCAGCCCACATACGAGCGCGCAATAACCTGCCTCCTGAAAGAGTGGGGAAGTAAGGAGTTTATTTTCAAGAATGAATGAAAGAATGGCTTGAATATACCTTTTCATGCATTATATATATATATATAAAAAAAAATTTAAAAAATGATGTATGGTTCTAAGCCAGTCTACATGTATTGAGATAGACATTACCTGATTGGTCTGGATGCAGGCAGCCCACCAATGTAGATAGGGTCCAGATCTGAGCGGTTGAGATCAGAGGCGGTTCCGGGGGACTCTGCCTCCATGACCTCTCTCTCTGACGGGGTGTCAGCAGTCATTATGGATAAATAGCCTGCAGACAAAATTGAGTTAATCTCTGTTATGCCGTGAACAGGAAATCCGCTAGACAAAGGCTTCACAGTACTTTTCTCACAAGGCAGCACAAGTGTTGGCATTGGGACTGAATTATAGAACTAATAACTCTGCACCTGTTTAAAAGCTGCACCTCTTTTACCATGATCTGTCTGAATTCTCGATTCTGATTGGCTGGAAGGTGTGCGTTCAAACCGTATAATGCACTGGGAGTTCCAGTCAGTTTAATCACCATTCTAAATTAATGTGCTGCCTATAAACAACTGTAACCATAGTAACATACGGTTACAGTGGCGTACAGTAGTTCAACTCACAGCTTCATTATCAGTAGAGACGCGGCAAAGACGCAGGTAATTCACACAAACAATCCATCTCTGTCCCCGACCCTCTCTCTCTGTAATAACTATGTATTATAATTCATTCAAATGAATGTAATCTTATCGCACTACTTTATCTCTGTGTATGATTCAGAGCGGGCAGAATTCTAGCTCTAACGACCTGTATATACAATAACTAATGAAAATGAACCATTATTTTCATCCTTTCAGTGAAATTTTGCAAATTCTGCAAACATCAATGACGGTTTTAATTTCTCAGTGCTGGCATGTGACCATGATATGAGCCGGATAATCCACGGCTAGGTGTGCGTTACACGATTTGAATGCACTCCACGTTGGCCTTTAAAATCGTGTAATGAACACCTAGCCGTGGATTATCCCTTACTTAACGACATCGATGGGTTATAAATGAAAATATAGCTTATGAAAACAATACCTTTTCGTTTGTTGCGTTGCAGGGCAATCTTGTACCACACTCCTGCGTTGTACGCTTTTGTGGAGGTCAGTGTGAGCGGTCCAGAGCCCAGTTCAAAGGTCAGGTGCACTTTGCCTTCTACCAATTCAATAGACAAGAAGTCTCTCTGCAAAAATACAGTAATATGTGATCACAGAGCAAGGCTGAAACTATAACCACAGACACTATCAAACTGGGGCAATGTAAAGGTATAGATAGGTATTAAGTATTACAAGGAACATACAGTGCCATTGGAAGCCAGGTAGAGCAGCAGGCCGTTAGGTGAGAGAGTTTTGAAGAACATGACGATGCTTGTGGATATGGGGCGCAGAGACTTCTCTACCACTGAATATCCACTGCCATCAAAGTAGAAAGAGGTCTCCTCTGTCTGTGGCCTAAAATCACAATTTACACACCACAACCACAGATTAATAAACATTAAGAGGGCATCAGCTGTAGTATTTATCTATCTAAATATTTCAGAGCTTATATATGGTAATATTGAAGTAATAGCCAAGTAATCAGACTACCTTACCTCATGAAGCAACCACCACAGCTTCCTTCCCTTTCAGCATAGTTCCAGAGCCCAATGTTCTTCTCATTCAGAGATGCTTCACCAATACATCCTGTAAAGTGAATCATCTTCACTGCTGGAGATTTCTGGGAAGATATTAAACAAAAAGTAAGTTGAATGAACCTGACTTTTTTCCTTTTTTTTTTTTTTTTTTTTTTTTTTAAAGTTAAAGCAACTCGGTCTACCTTAAGCTGTCCACCCAGGCCTCCCACAAACACCCATGTGGACTTGTTGACTTCCATGACTGTGGATGATCCCGGTGCTGTGGTCTTTACTGAAGGCATCGGCTCTGAGTCCAACTGCTGAACAGTGAGGGAGCCTTGCCTTCCAAATCTACAAAATAGCAGCATAATAAGCAGAATAATTACAGCTAAACTCAATCAAGGTTTCTCTCATTCCAACACACACACACACAGATAATAGTATAATAATGAACTGATGAGCTATGACTGGAGTAATGAAATTCTGAAACAGCAGTCAGTAGTGATGAACTGATGAAACCACATGAAGCTATTGAGCTTTTCACATCGAGCAAAAAGAGCATAGTGACATCTGGTGGTTTCAGGAAATTATATCAGCCATAAAAAGAGGCTTTCATGTGTTCATTTTGATTTTCTGAGTACATTTATTCATTGAATCATCTGCAATAAATGTAATTGGTATAATAGCTGTGAAATATTTTTTTTTATTTAGTGCCAAAACTAGTGACACCGGTTCTGGTGTCAAGTGACATTCAGATCTTCAGACCTCATCAGTTACTTAGTAATGGTAATTTTATGCATGCTCCAACACAACGTGTCAAAACAGTGTGCAAGGAATCAATGGAATGAGCTTCAAACTATTTCCCATGATTGAAACTGAGTAACTAAGACTTATTATCTAAGTCATATTATCTCCAGCGGTATGAGGCTGAAGAATAGTGTCATTACTACACTGTGGCTAATAGAGAGTGCAAAACATACCGAGTGGCATTAATTCTGTGCCATTTGTTGTTGTTAATCTGCAAGTTGGGGTACTCCAGTTTAGTATGACCCGAGCCTGAATCCCACAGAAAGGCCACTTTTCCATGCCTCATCTCAAGAGCCATGAAATCCACCTGATAACGACACAACAGCTCAATTAGTAACTGAACCCCCAAAAAACACATATAGACAAAGAAAGTTAATAGGGACATAATGGCTTACGCTGGAGCTGCTGCCCATGTAGAAGAGCAGGTTGTCTGGGTCAGTAGTTTTCACTGTAAGGGTGAGTGTGTTGAAATTGCTGGAGGTGATTTCTGGTTTGTATGCACGCACACAATCCCGTGCTGCTGACACTGCAACTTTGATCTGCACCAAAGCAGGATCCAACATCAGGGGTATAATTGTTTCAACAGTTTTAGTGAATCATTTAGTGAATCCCTTATTTAACATAAGTGAAATAATCATAACTGTCATGCAATATGTTCTTCATATAACATAATAACACTGACCGAGGCTGCTTGCATTCGAGCCTGGTTGATCATCTCCTTTATCTCGGACAGGTTCCTGCTCAAGTTCTCCCCCAGCATCTTCAGAGGTTGTAACCTGTCAAAGAGTCTCTCTGTCCGTAACTGAGCCTCTTTTAGCTTCGATTCAGCTGCACTGGCTAATAAAAGAGAATGATAATTAATACTGAGTAAGTGCAGAACTGTGGTGTATAGTATATGATTGCTAATGCAAATAAAAATATGTTCTTTCAATAAATTTAGGATTTAGGAACTCACCAGTGTCCTCAGAGTCTTTAACCATCGCATTAACAGTGCTGGCGCTGCTCTTGGCTGAGCTCACGGCTGAAGATGATGCTTCTAGCTGTATGCGGTAGTCCTCCAAATGCTCTAGAGCTTTCAGTAATGAGGCATTGGCTTTGGTTGCTTGCTGCTTTGCCTCAAGAACTTGCTCTCTATTTCCTGCACAAAGAGTAGTACTGTCTCAGACAACATTTTAAGATTATAATATGTACATGTCCCATCCATCCATCCATCCATCCATTTTCCTTACCACTTATCCTATACAGAGAGCCTGGAGCCTATCCCGGGGACACGAAGCAATGGACAATGTGGACAGGGTGCCAAAACATCAATGGACAATTTGGAAATGCCAATCAGCCTACAATGCATGTCTTCGGACTGGGGAAGGAAACCGGAGTACCCGGAGGAAATCCCCGAAGCACGGAGAGAACACGCAAACTCCACGCACACAGGGAGGACGGGGGAATTTAGCCCCCAACCCCAGAGGTGCAAAGAAAATGTACTAACCACTAAGCCACTGTGCGCCCTCTACGTACATGTTAAGATTTAAAATAACGACAATCAGGATGTTGTATTTGTATTAATAAGTAAGCGTGTTAAATTTGAACTAATAGTAGCATCATTAGACAGCAGGAATATATACAGTGCTAGTCAGAGAGGCAGGCCCTGGTATTGTGGTTATGTTTGAAATATGTGTGAAGGCTCACCACTGGGCAGGCTCTCCAGGTTGATCAGAGCCTCAGGAAGCAGCTTGGAGAAGTTGTGCACACTTGTTCTGACTACACTGAGCTTGCTATTTACAGCACTGACATTCAGCACAAGCTCTGGGAAATGAGATAAACATAAATAAGATACCAGTCATTTGAAAAAAATAAATACACCCTATGGAAATTGTTGGCTTTTTTGACATATTTGGACAAGCAAACATTTGATCCTCTTTGAAACACTGCATATTAATAAAAGTGTTACACTCTATCACTGATTTTTGTTGTGTAAAATGTACATTTTGTAGTAATTTTCACAATTTAAATGAACAAAAAACAGATCAGTCACATGGAAAAAGTAAGTACACCCCTACATTTATCATACCTTCAAATCCATAAAATTAGATTCATGTGTTCAAGATTGGGTGCCAGTGATTATAAGAATATCCAATATTTTACTCCAAGAATATCCCAACTATTGATATTTCTGTTGAATAAATGATTGAAAAAGCTCATTTTCCTTGTGGTTTTGTTCAAGTATATCAACTTTATTAATAGGCACTGTTTCAAAGAGGATCAAATGTTTGCTTGTCCAAATATGTCAAAAAAGCCAACAATTTCCATGGGGAGTACTTATTTTTGCACATGACCGTATAACAACGATATATGGATTCATTTCGATTTCTGTTGCATAGTCATTTATATACCTGTGTCTGCAAGATCACTTACCTTCAGTGTAGTTATTCAGATCTGTACTTTCATTTAAAAGCTTTATGCTTCTCTGCACAGCCTGTTTGCTCAGTTCAGTTAAGGACTCGTTCGAATGCAGAGTCTTTTAAGGGGGAAAAAAGTCAAATTAACCATAAATGCAAGCCATGTCACACTGCATTCTTTTTAAACTAGAAAACAACCCCAAGATTTAATCCACCAAGTTTAAGATTTATTCTAAGTTTGTTTGATTGACTCACCAGGTTAAGGGCATAACTAGCATTCTGACTGAATGAGAGTGCCACATCTTCAGCCTGCTGGATGTTGGCACTGATGTCGGAGACTCCCCGAGAAGCGGAGGTGGCATTCAGCGATGCTTCTCTAACTCCAGACAAAGTACTGCACAATACAAACAACAAGACACATATCACACCCACTGCATAATGGCTTTTATATCTGACCTTCATAGATAGTTATAGGCACCATCTATGAACATTCCTCTCGGCATTGCACAAATTATTATTTATAAATATCCTTAGTAACACAATGCACAATGGTACGATGCGTGATGAATGTAACCAGGTAGCTTAAAAAAATTATTAAAGCGTATGTATATACAATACACTTCAAATATTAAACCTATCTCTCTCAAACTCTCTCAGACACACATGGATACACACCTATAGACTGTCTGTGCCTCTTTACTGAGTGCTTGGGCGTGGTCCTCTGCTCTGTACACTAACTGTAGTGCATCTCTTTTGGTCAACTCCATCATTAGAGTGTCCACATGCTGCCTCACAGTGGGGCTCCACTGCAGCAGCTCCTCTTTAGCCTCCTCCACCCTCTGATTAGCCAGTGACAAATAGCAACATCTCACACCAACATCATGTGACTTCATACTCAAAACAACACCCGTTAACCACATTAGACATTAGCTTTAAATTCTGCAAAGCTAAATCCATTTTGTGCATCGTAAAAACATTTTCACAGTAGAGTATTGAGACTATTATGTTCTTGGCAAGAGTTGCTGAATAAGGGTTTAGTAATTGAGCGTAACAGTAAAATATCAGGCCTCACCGCTGTGAGATTACGCATGTCTTCATTGATATCGAGTGCGTCAGTCAAAAAATCCTGAGCTTCCTCCAGATGTGCCTCCACTGACTGATTCAGACTGCTCATATTATGCCTCAATGTCTGTCGAAACATTCATGTGCCAATCATTTACACGACAATTAAATATTTTCCAAACATTTATCCATTCCTTTATTGAGAATCACATCCTAATAAACAGCCAAGCATCCGAATAAACACCTAACAAACACCATCAGCTCAACTCAAGAGAAACACTCGCCTTGTATTCCTCCAGATTGGTGTAGATATTCATTAGAAGATGTTCTGTGTGATTATTGCGGTCCTTGGCTGTGTTCAGGAGCTCATGGAAATCCTGGAGATGCTGGTGATGCCTGGCTAGGTTAGTGGAGATGTTGTGCTTCAGATTTTCAGTTTGATCGAAGGGTTCCACTATTTCCTTTTGCACACTGTCAAGCACCACAGCTGCAGCACTGCAAACATAACATGGTATGTATTTATACACCGAAGAATCCAGGTTTAGTATGTTGAATATTATTTCATATTATTTAATTATTTCTTATGGATAAATTCATACATTTAAAATCTATATCCTGAATTTCTATATTTCTGTGAAGCTGCTTTGGGACATTGTCCGTTGTTAAAAGCGCTATACAAATAAAACTGAATTAAGTAGAATCCCCCCTCCCCACAAACTCATACAGCTAACTGCTAAGCTTTATATGCTAAGTTAGCTGTTTAACTAACCTAGCTAATGTTAGTGAATCGACAAAATGTAATACACATACTGTAAAACCATGTTAAGTGGCTTACCCGAGTTCTTCTACAGCAGCGCTGCTGCTGTTGACCAAGTCGATGGCCCTAATCTTCTCCAACATCGCCCCCATCTGCTCCAGCAAAACAGCACTGTGTCCTGCCTCCATCTCCTCTCTTTCTGTCTCATTCAGGTTTCTCACTTCCTCTTCCACAACTATGCCAAGCAAAACCAGGTCACATTAGTGGCAGTTCATTTTAACTGGTTATTTGTAAAGAGCACTGCTTCATATACCTCTCTCTGAAAGATACAGCACTATATAAAAACCACTCACAACATTGGTTTATGCAATGTTATATTTCCATATATATTCCAAATAGCACACTATTATATAAACTAGTTATGAACACAGGAATCGTGTACCTTGGATAGCAGTGTGAATGCTAGAAATCAGGCCAAGAAGGCCTTTTCCTTGATTAATGTTCTCTTCAGAAGCCCACAACACATCTTCGCCAAAAGCAGATACATTCATAGCCTAAAAAATGAAGAAAGAAAAGTGTTGAAAGAGCTGCCAAGTATATTTCACTCATCTATCAGATCTGCGATAAGATATGGTCGGAAAACCTTTTGCTGCAGTTGATCCACTTGTTTAGTGAGATGTGATACATCTTCATCTCCCCTGTTCAACTGATAGCTTGAGTTCTGCTCCAATGACAACTTGGTCTATATGAATAGTAATATTTATCGCATTCATTAGTTTAATTAATATTAGGGTATAATTTTATCTTTTGATCCCTAACAAATGAGTCGATATGGATTTCTGGTTAATAATGAGTAAAGTGATGATGATTGTGCATCCACCTGAAGCTCTTGGGTCTGGTTGTCCAGGCTGATCAGCAGGCTGTATGGAGCCAGGATGACACCACTGAGGTTCAGGGACTGTATCGAGGCCTCTATAGCATCTACATCATCCAGCAGCATGCCAGTGCACTCGTCATTGCATGCTGACGAAAGCATTAGTTCATCATTAGTTACCATTAGGCTATTTACATTATTTACATCAGTACACATAAAGGGAGGTTAAAGGCCTTTTTCAGGACTTTATATTTTCCTAATAACCTCAAGATCTCCTGAACTCTGAAGTCTTTGATGAGTTCCAGTGATATAAACTGGTGTTCGGACTTGTTAAATTTTTAAACACGGAACTAAATTATAGGCTTGCATTTCTCTATATAATGGTTATATGGAGAGTGTAACATGGTGCTCTGACTATCTGCGTGTGTGTGTGTGTGTGTGTGTGTGTGTGTGTGTGTGTGTGTGTGTGTGTGTGTGTGTATCTACAGCTCAGGATACTCACATACACACTGCTCGTCAGTGAGGACGTGCCTGTCTTCACACTGGTCACACAGATGACCCCTGAACCCAGTCTTGCACTCGCACTTCCCTGTTTGTGCGTCACACATGTTGTGCAGTGAGCCGCTCTCGCTGCACACACACTGTTCACACTTCCCACCTGGCTTTGAGGGGTTACCGTAGTAACTCAGTGAACACCTTTCACAATAGCGTCCCTCATAGCCAGGTTTACAGGCATTACAGCGGAAATCCCCGACGCCTTCCAGTACACACGTGGGGCTGAAGCTGCACAAATACACCACCGACAGTTAGTGCACTTGTCATCTATTACTCTTATTACCAACTATTACATCAGCAATCAGCCTTTAATATTAACAGTCATTTAAAGAAATTTGAAGCCACTGACATTATAATAGAAAAATATAGTTATGTTTTGGGGTCTAGGAGTGAGAGTTGGTACCTGTTACTTTGTAGTGGACAAGCACAAAGTGAGCAGTCACTGATGGATCCCTTCACCTGGCCATAATACCCTGGGGCACATATATTACAGTGTTCTCCCGCTGTGTGGTGCTGACAGCCCTGGTTAAAAAGGAATAATCAGGAAAAACAGGTCTTTGTATTTCACTACCAATTACTATTCAGAGAAATACAAAGACATACTGTAAAATAAAGCTAATGCTGTAATTGCTGTAATCTAAAATTGTGTCAATGATTTTGCAATACGTATACAAGCAGTACAAAGTTTGGGTATCAGTTGTGATAAATATGATGTAGGCTGTCTTACCAGGCACTCGCCCGTGTCCAGGTCACATGCCAAGCTATGGTTGTTACACTGACAGAGCACACATGGCTGAATCAGAGGCCTGTTCTTGCCCTTCATATTGAGCTCAGATATTTTCTGCCTGTAGTAACCTGGAGCACATTCCTACAAAAAACACATGCAAGCACAATACAGTGTAAACTGACACAGAAAAACACATGAAACACATGAAAAAGGAATAGCATTGGGTATTGAGGAAAGAAACTAAAACATGGTTACTGAAGCCCACTTTTAATGGAAGTATGATAGCAGTTGTTAAATGTTAAGTTGTTAATATTTTGTGAATAACGACTTATTTTTAGTTTCTTTGCGCACACAAGGCATCCGTACCGCTTCATAAAACTGGGATTAAACCACTGGAGTCACATGGATTACTTTTACGACGCCTTTATGAACGTTTCAGAGCTTGAAAGTTTTGGTTACTTGGACTGTAAATGGAGGGACAGAAATCTCCCAGGTTTCATTAAAATGCCTTCATTTGTGTTTTGAAAACGAATGAAAGTCTTATGGGTTTGGAATGACATGATGGTGAGTAATTGATGACAGAATTTTCATTTTTGGGTGAACTATCTCTTTAATGATTTTAAATTAAGTTAAATTAAGTTAACCAAATTGGTATAACTGGTGAGTGGGACAGTAAATACAGAGCAGATTCTTATTATATATTTTTCTCCAGTAAAAATAATTCAATTATTGCAAATTATGAATGAAATGAGTTTACAGTGTATAGAAAGAAGGAGTGTGTGATGTTTCCCTATGGGATTTATGGTTCAGATTCTAATGCAAGTGAAAAAAACATTGAGATCAACAATGTGTGATTTTATGCATGTAGGTCATGTCTCATAGACTGAAACACGCACCATGTGACCATTAAAAGTGTGTCTAACACATCCAGCATGAATTGGACTTTATTCTTCAATACCATGAATGTTTGTATGGTGCATATCCTGCATATAAATTGCCAATGCTACTACAGTAGTCCTCATGGACTACAAGGGACTGATGTTAGCAGTGAAGAGATCAGGAGTCCTGGAGTTACCTGGCAGGACAGGCCGGCATAACCTGGAGGGCATTCACACATCTCCACCAGCCTGGCTACCTCCATGCCCTCGGGAGCTTCATCCACATCTACTGCCGTCTCCATGGAGATATTTGAGATCCTGGAAAGAGACACAAAAAAATAGACAACCATACTTCAGGTCCAAAAACCCTAAAGATGAAAATCTAATCTGCAAATAAAATGCAGTACTATTATATAAAATTGCCACACAAACTGAAATTATTATTGAGTATTATTATAAAGGCAGAACTGAAAGTTGCTGAAAATTCACTAGACAGATAGGTAGATCAGACAATTTTCATTTCAGGGTGCTGACCTGCTTTGCTGGAGTCCTGTCCCATATGAGGCTTTGATGATGATGTACTCCACATTACTCAGAATGGACATGAAGTCTTCGTGACTCACAGCTTTCTCAGATACTGCATTGAAGTACTTCCACTTGTGCTGTCCAGTCAAACATAGATTAACATTTCACTAAACAACCTTTAAACTTAATTAATGATAATGAGTCTTTATTGGTCACGTATACATTACAGCACAGTGAAATTGTTTTCTTCGCATACCCCAGCATTCCAGGAATTTGAGGTCAGAGTGCGGGGTCAGCCATGACACAGTGCTCCTGGAGCAGAGAGGGTTAAGGGCCTTGCACAAGGGCCCAACAGTGGCAGCTTGAACCCCTGACCTTCTGATCAGTAACCCAGAGCCTTAACCGCTAAGCCACCACTGCCCCTCCACCTCTCTGATCATTTATATGTACAGTACTCTGCGTGTTGTGTAGGTGTGTGAGTGAAGCTCACCTCTGTGATTAGTTATATGTACAGTACTCTGTGTGTTGTGTGGGTGTGTGACTGAAGCTCACCTCTGTGATCAGTTATATGTACAGTACTCTGCGTGTTGTGTGGGTGTGTGAGTGAAGCTCACCTCTGTGAGAGGGACACGCTGCATGGTGCGAATGCCGTTCTCTGGAGCAGGCATGTCAATATAAATCACCAGCTTCCTCAGGTGCCCTCCCCTCATCAGTACTTGAGGCTCATGATTGGACAGACCTGATCCATCCATAGCAGCAAAGGTTACAGCATATGAGAGTTCACCTCCATAGGACAGCAGCTGCAGAGAAATATAAGACATCAACTCAGCTGTGTTACATCATATCTAAAATAGTGTTCGTATATTGTCAGTGAAAGATTCACTTTATTGCTGTGGGACTCTAGAATACTTAAGATCCAATGGTCTCGGCCAAAAGTGAGCTGTGTTTGCATATCTAAATATTTTAAATCAGTGCTATCGGACATACCGTATAGTGCGCTATGTAGTTTCTACCGTTTCATTGTAGTAGGGAAATATAGTAGTATGAAACCATTTGGTTTTTGGTCTAACTGTGTGTTGATTTCTATATGGCTCGTGGGTTGCAATTTAAAATGAGATCATTTCTTTTAAGAAAGCAAAACCATTTTTAATTGATACATGTTTATTTGCTACAAATGCGAAGTGCAGTGCTTCTGCTAATGTTTTCTCTGTCCACAAGACTCTAAGCTAATTAATGTTGGAATGTATTTTTAAAGGAATCTGACAGCCCTGGTGTGTAATGCTCTACCTTGCTGCCCTGAAAGGGTTGAGGCAGTCGCCAGTAATACGGTCCAGTGAGAGTTGAACCAGTCTGGAGCTGAGCCACATCCAGCAGAATTTCTCCCTCTGTGTGATAAACACCCTCTAGTGTCCCCTGTAGGTCACTCTGAGTCACTACATGTAGATGCTCCGTCGGAGGACCCGCTGTGATCTAATAGAGTCAGTAACGGAAAGAATTGTTCAAATGTAGCAATAGCAATAAATGAATAGCTGATGAGCTGTCAAACAACCTCCAGACTTGTGCTGCTACTTTGTTGATTATTTTGATACTGCAAATATGCCTTGTCATACAAATCCTGTTGTTGTTTTTCATGATGCACATGATTACATTTTTGGTTACGCTCACACTGCAGATAAAACTGGACCAAATCTGAGCTTCTACTCGTATGTGGCACACTTGTTTTATTCACGACAGTGTGAACAGCAAAAAGCGTGATAAATCTGACATTTTAAAATCCAATTCCAGAATATTTTGTACAGTAATAACATCATGTTGTAAAAACATCCTATACATACTGTATCTGATATGCGACCTCTGGCTGAACTGTGAAATTCAAATTTATGCAACAATTATAACTGCATTAAAAATGATGAATAAGCAAGAGGGGTTGTAAATCATATTTCCTGGTATATATTCTATTAAAATCTTCCCAGACTAACATTAAAAAGCTTTGACCCCATCCGTCAATACATGCTAGCCTGTGATTGCATCCATTAGAC
Organism: Ictalurus punctatus; assembly: GCF_001660625.3. Taxonomy (NCBI): domain Eukaryota; kingdom Metazoa; phylum Chordata; class Actinopteri; order Siluriformes; family Ictaluridae; genus Ictalurus; species Ictalurus punctatus. The sequence continues at coordinate 26,914,209 of NC_030416.2, forward strand.
ATCCCATTCCGTTCTGACTGTCTTCATACCTTCAGTTCAGGCCAATTAGAGTGTATTCGATTCAGCTCTTTCTTTATGTGCCTTGCTTGAGTATACTCTGAATTTCTATTCAGTGCATCTATTCATCATCAGCATTTCAACTAATGCACACTGCTGCTGATTTCCAAAGTGCAGCTGCTCTATTATACAGTATGGCTTTGCTCTAATTCAATACTTTTTATGTTAAGTATATAACACTGAGACATGAAAAATATCAATAACGTGCTTTTCATATGGTGCATCTTAGGAATAGTGGAATCTGAAAAGGAAAGTGTACTCACTGGCACTCTGAGCAACCCACCGAGCTCCTCACAGATGGAGGAGACCCCAAAACAGAAGCAGGGGCTACAGCCAGCTGGATTCTGCCTCCACAGACCAAATGTCCCGCTCTTACACTCATCACAACCACCACCACCTACATTCTCCTGAGAGACAAAAGAAAGAAAAGAGAGAGAGAGTAATATATATATAAAAATACTGTGGAAAAATCTGTTCATCAGGAAATATGTCAAAGCAGATCTGATAGCAATCACTTGTTTGTACATTTACAATTTCTTTTTTTTAGGTTAACTGTTTTATCTACTTATTCCTTTTACACCAATTTCATTGTGGCAATGTTTTTTTAAAATACGGAAATAACAATTCAAAGCAAACAACAGAATAGTCCTTAAATAACGAGAAATAAAACATAAGCCATGACATTAGAGTCCCTCAGAGACATTGCTTTAACCGAACACCAAGGTAACAGCGCTAACACAAGAGGGTGCCGTAACACTACCTTGCACACACACTGTCCATCTTCCTCACATCCACAGACTCCCAGGCCGGAGTCACAAAACTCCTCGTGGGTGCCGTCAGCATTGCAGTTGCATGAAGTGCACTCTGGGAAATTCCTAAAGCCTAGAGTGCAACGGTCACATTTCTGTGCAGTGAAGTGCGGCCTACACACACACTGACCACTGAGCAGGTCACACTGAGACGAGCTTGAGCCGGATACATTGCATTCACATGGCTGAAAAGACAGATAAATAGAAACATGATTATTTAGTTAGAAATTCAAAATTCTTAAAATAAAATTAAAAAAAAAAAAATTTTTAAATCTTGGATATAATTATTATCCACTCTTGGTTTACATGAGGCAGCTAACTCTTAAATATATATTGAATGCCTTGCAACTTGCCAATAAACCCACCAGAGTTACTTTACTGGCAAATATATATTTAGCGTATTTGGTCGCATGGAATGCTGTCCTTATTCAAGCTGTTAAGTCCATAGTGCAAATGAAAGATAGATAGATAGTTAGATAGATAGATAGTTTTTTTTTTTGCTTTAGTGTTTTTGTACTTTTTTAATTACTTTTCATAACTTTTATGATTTAAAAAAAAAAACTTTTATACCGGACAGGTATGGAACATGAATGATAAAAAAATGTTTCTGAACACTATAACTACTTTGAACAAGAGAACTAGGCTGTAATAACGTGGACTATTTTAAATGTAAAACATGTTGTACTCCATTCGTCTTGCGTTCTAAAAACATTCGCATGTGAATGATGTAAATTAGGAAGATGGTCTGCGTCTCGTTATCTATGACATTGTTAAATCTCCGGCTCTCAGACACTCACTGAACAGAGCAGACGCAGAGAGAGGTGAGAGCGCAGCGGGAAAGCAAGACCTCACGCTTGCACGACAGTACTGGCCACATGTGGAAAGTCGCTAAGGTTTGTCCAAAAAGTCATGAGATTTGTCGCTAGGTACTTTTTTTGCAAAAAAAAAAAAAGTCGCTAAGGTGGCAATACTGGTCTTCACTGACAGCTAGATAAAAGGCAGACTAAGCTCCGCCTCTCCCCAGCAAAAAGAAAATACAGAGGGAGAGGGAACGCGGGGTTTTTCATTTATGCATTCTATTCGAAAAGCAATAAAATACACCGAGTACCCAAATGATGCCCCCTGGCTTTAACCACTGCTTTAAATGACTCATAGTATGCTGTTTTCCAGAACCACTTGAATAATCTGATAACTGCCAACCACATACACTGCAATTTATTATTTATTATGTATGTATTTTGTATGTTACCTTGCATCCAGTCACAGCATTGTGACCCCAGTGATCATCGTCACACCTTTCACATTTCTCTCCACTGGTGTTTGGTGGGCAGATACACTCGCCTGTCTCAGCATTGCAGTTACCGTGTGTGTGAGCACAGTCGCAAGCTATACGTAAAAGTGGACAGTTTAACGAGTACGTACAAATTGCAATCAAACCTCAAAGGTCATTTTTGCAGCTCTCATCTTGAATTATTTTACACAGCATCTGTGATGATGTTTCGTTAAAATGCAGAAAGGGGAAATCTCACGTGTGCAGCCGTTGTCTGCGAAATTGTAGTAGCCGTGCTGGCAGCGGTCACATTTATCGCCTCCTACACCAATAGTACACTGGCACTGGCCATCTTCATCACACGCTTCTGTTACTGATCCTGACTGGTTACATCTGCACTCCCTGCAGCCATCGCCACTGTTAACGCCGAAGAAACCGACCTGATGGACACAAACAACAGCCACGCGTTACCAGGAATTCTCACTTAATGAAAAAAAGCATGAGCAATGAAACAAGACAGAATGAAGAGTTGAGACAAAAGTTGTAGTTGTGTGTGTGTGAGAGAGAGAGAGAGAGAGAGAGAGAGAGAGAGAGAAAGAGAGAGAGTCTCAAATGTGCTTGCAAATGCCCTACAGAACAGCTTGCCATAACAAACTGTGAACAATTACTATCCAAATAACAAATGTGAGCTCTGTCATTCATCTTGATTAGATCCTTTATGGCCAAATGTCAGGCATCACATCCAACAGGGACCCACTGGTGCTCCAGACTGCCTGGGACTCAATTGTCACCACTTACCCCAGCCCAAGCATCTGACACTGGGCTTCAGGAACAGCTGCGCTCCTTTTACGCCTGATTTCTCACCAGAAAATCTCTGCCCTCTTTCACCAGCATCTCCCTCCATCCATCCAAATGAGGGTGCAGGAACATATGATCAATCCCATGCACATTTCATAGCCTTTCTTTCAGTGCCAAAGACCAGTGCGCTGCATTTACAGTGACTAAAATGAAATATTAGTCTTAAAATATTTAACTTAATGAGGTCAATGTTTTTAGAAAAAGAAGGAGCCTTTATTTGTCATGCAAACATTACAGCACAGTGAAATTCTTTTCTTCGCATACCCCGGCTTATTAGGAAGTTGGGGTCAGAGCGCAGGGTCAGCCATGATATGGCGCCCCTGGAGCAGAGAGGGTTAAGGGCCTTGCTCAAGGGCTCAACAGTGGCAGCTTGGCAGTGCTGGGGTTAAACCCCCGAGCTTCTGATCATTAACACAGAGCTTTAACCATTGAGCCACCATGTGTGGATTAAATAACTTATCATGGCTATTCTATGGTATATAACTGAACATCATACTTTGTACTTTCTAGAGTATATAAATAAACACTCAAGAAAAATAAGAATGATATAATCATACCTGACAGCGGTCACACTTGTCTCCCACCACATTGGCTTTACACTCACACTGGCCGGTTATAATGTTACACACAGTGGAAACTGAGCTGTTAGCACGGCATCCACAGGCTAAACACAAAAAAACACAAACATAACACTGACTAATGCAAAAACTGAATTATAAAGAGAGTGCAAAGACCTGCAATACAATTATTGTACTCCAGATGGCCCTAAATACTCATTTTCAAAAGTTATTAACCCACTAGTCATTTTTTGACATTTGGAAAGTTTATACACAAACTAAATGAAGCACTATCAAATTCAGCCTCTGTGTTTAGTGAAAAGATATTGCCATTACTCAAAAGTCATTTCAAACTTTTTTTTTTTTTTAAATAAACTTTTTCTAAAAATGTTCTCTTTGATGCACATACCCTGGCAGTTCTTCTCTATAATAGCATCACCGTGGTAACCGTCCTCACAGCGCTCACAGTGTCGGCCTGCTGTGTGTCTCACACACTTTAAACACTCGCCAGTGACAGGGTCACAGTAGCCGGGCTCAGACGGGTCCACGTTCCCGTTACACTCACACGCTGAGCATTTCTGACCAGGGATGATGGGGCTGCCATAATAACCATTAGCGCACCTGGGAATGGAGAGATGCACATATGAACGGCATTATATCAGGCAAAAAAATTCAAAAACATTCTGCAGAATTCAGAAAGAACCCAGGATAAGTTTCCCAGTAAATGCAGTATTCAAATCAAGCCTGTTTATAAAACTTTCCGACTATAACCCTATTAACGTGGCACTGGTTTTATATGGGGTTACGTATCTTCAATCTTTTCAGGCTCCACTGTGTCTCTGTGTGTTTCTGTTGAGATTTCCTCCTGTCTAGACAAACGTCTGCTTCAAAATACCTACAGGTTTTTCTACAGAATCAAAGGTGATCTCATCACTGAATCCTTTCCAGACACACATTATGTTTTTCTGAATGCTGCTACACGCCGTCATCAATTTACTTTTGTGTGTGCGTCTATAGCACCTATGGATCAGATCAGATCGCTTTGACCAAAAAAATTTCACTGAGCACCCATTAGAAGAAAAAAGAAGAACAATGAAAATCCCACAGTTGATTAATTTGGCCATTATAATGAAATCTACAGCTGCTACAAAGCCTAAATTTACATCTACATATACCACAATCTTAAAATTTTCATTTTCTGGAACTAAATTCTAACAAATTATCCCATCATGTGCGACTCAAACATCTGGATTTATAAAAATAAAACCCATCGAGATGCTGTATTAATTCATAACTATACAATTTTATCACATAGGAAATTTAGTTCAGAATTCGTTCTGAGAAATCAAACAGCTCTAATGTCTGATAATGTAAGTGAATGCATTCTCTTCAGGCATGACCGTGCTAGGTTTACCTCTCACACTTGGCTCCTGTGTATCCTTGCTCACACTGGTCACATGTGACGTCTCCAGGACCTCGTAAAGTACAAGTCGGACTAAAGCTGTAAACAGAAACATACACAACTGACATTTTGGACATTGTTTATTGAGTCCTGCTGTGTTAAGATTCTTAAAGTGAGTTTTCTCCAATCGTCCCAGCTATCTCACAGACATTCCCTGACTCCAAGGCTACAAAAGGCAGCAGAGAACTGAGTGCCAAGCTGGCACACACACACACATACATACATACATACACACACACACGCACGCAAATACATGCACACACACACACACAGTAACTCACTTGTTGGACGCCAGTGTCAGCGGGCAGGCGCATCGCTGACAGTCTTTGTCCGTGCCTTCCGTGGGGTCACCATAGTAACCTGGCAGGCACTGGTCACAGTGTGGTCCTGTAGTGTTGTGAGAGCAGTCCTGAGGAAGAATCAGTGTTTTATATATACATATACATATATATATATATATATATATATATATATATATATATATATATATATATATATATATATCATTTCCATATTCTTTTACAAATTACAAAAATATTTCATATTATATATTGGTAGCTCATAAAACTTTTTAAAGAACTTTTACTCACCAGACACACTCCATTGATGTCACACTCGGTGGCATGATCGTTACATTCACACTGCAGACAGTTCCCTCCAAACAGGATGCCTCCGACTCGATAAAACCCAGAAATACAGGTCTAGCGAGCACAGAGAGCAGGAGGAAAAGGAAATACAGAGAAAGAGAAAAAAAAGAGGAGCAAATGAATCTCTCTTGAATATTTCTAACAAAAAAAAGTTTGTGCCAATTTGTCACAACTGTGGAATAAAGTCTCATGTCATGTCTGTGTGTGCTTGTACCTCACAGGATGTCCCGGAGTATCCCCAAGGGCACTCACACTGCTCCACATCTGGAGATATGTCAGAGCTTGTGGAGCTGGGATCAGCTACAGCCATGTGCACAGTGCTCAACCTGTGATTACAAAATAAACAAAGACATCTTTTTAGAGGATTAAGTACATTTGGGTTGTTTGAAGAGTTCTGAGTATCAGGATTAAATCCAGATAGGGATGATTTATCTAAAAACGCAGACGTATATGCACCTAATAAACATATATTATATCTAAGCATTTCAGTCAAATTGTTTTAGTGTAAATGTATCCATCTTTGACAATTGAAATATCTCACCAAGGCTGTACATCATAACATACATTGTTCATGAATGAAGTCTTTGAGGAAATTAAAAAGCATGCAACAATCACGATTTGTGATTTGGCACAGATCTTTCGTATAATACTACTTAAAAGGAGGAACAACACAGGAGGTTGATGGGTAATGAGTTGATTTGCATATTATATAAGATACAGAAATTTCTAGTTAGATTAACCCAAGATGAAAAGTATGCATGTGGATAAAATCTTATCTGAAAAGGATTGGGGTTCCAGACCCATAAAATAGAATAGTGTGAGTCTCCGTGTGTCTGACTCACTCGGGAAGAGCTTTTATTATGAACCTTATTTCTTTCTTTAATAGATAATCGGAGCCACGCTGATTTATTTGAATGATTGGCAAGCAAAGCCATGATAAACAGGCTAGGCTGGTAGGTGTTTATGTGAATGATTCTCACCTTAGCACTCCATCCACACTGGTGTTGAGATGAGCTCTGATCCTGAGACTGGCCACGTCAGCCAATACACTCATCAGCTCGTCTCTCTGCACCCTTCTCTCTGTGTGAACATCAATGAAAGCATGCGGAAGGAGCTCCAGTGCCACCTGCTGCTCTCTGTGAGGATTCAGGAATACACGCCTGGGTAGAAGCTGGAGCAGCGCCTTCCCGTTCCCCTGGTGGTGTCAGGCAGGAGGGATTATTAACCATATGACAAGTCACTAAATCATCATTTTGTTGGATTTTTTTTCTCTTGTTCTCCCTAATTTAGTCATGGACAAGTCCTACCCATCAGGTAGCTCTTCCCATCACAAGACAGCTACACACCTGAGAGGGCGAAGGCTATCACACGCTTCCTCTGAGGAACATGAAGCCAGCTGACCACATCTTTTCGACTGCTGCTCATGAAACGTCCGGGGACGGCATAACACACTCGAAGGAAAGTGCTATCCGCCCACTTCTGCATGCATGAGCTCATTGGCTACTGTCACTGTGATTGATATGGGAGAGACAGTATGCCACCCTTCCCTCCCTGAGAGCATGGCCAATTTTGCTTTCTTGGACTCCTGGCCATAGATGGCTGAGGCATCACTGGGATTCGAACTCGAGATCTCCGAACTTTAGCTAACCTAGCTGACCTAGCCCTACGCTAGAACCCATATTTATTTAAGTTATCCAAAAGAACTTATTCTTAAAATCATCAATGAAACACTAAACGTTTGAGCAATAGTCATATTAGTAGTGATATTATGCGCGGATTACAGGGAAAGTAGCTTACATTACTAAAATCGGCATGTCACTTACCTCAATAATCACGTCAAAATGCGATGGGAGAGTTTTGTCCACGTTGTTGTCAACTGATGCATCGTATGCCACGCTGAAGTTTAGAAAGTTTCCATATGCAGTCAGCTACAGTGCAAAAGAAACATGCAAATATCAGCTCCAGCTCCAGCCTTGTTCATCAAACACTTCATTAGGTGAAAAGCTTATCAACAATAATAACAGCTGGACATTTGTTGGATTTTTCATATTTATACTAACACGGGAGCAGGACCCCTAAATGAGAACCGTTTCTAATGCTAATTACCGTCCTGTTCACTACGAGCTGGTGATGCTGAGAGGGATAATTACGTATTTCAATTTAATTAATCACCCGAGGGATCAACCGGCTACAAATATTAAGTGTCACCCTGGTCATGTATAAGCTCATTATTTTCACATGTAGTAATGAGTCTGTCAGTGATTAGGTGTAATTAGAGGGCAGGAAGGGCGGGAGAAAGAATACGAAATAGAGCGAGAGAGAGAGAGAGAAAGAGAGAGAGAGAATTGACTGAAAGATATAGACCTTGTTGCCGAGGAACTGTTCTGGAGCGGTCCATGTAGACACGGAGATGTAGCTCCTAGCCGCAGTAGCATTATTATTAGCGATGATAAGGTTGTCTTCTATGATAGGGGCTGTGTAGACGGAGGTGCTGTGAGTTGAGGGGCGGAGCCAACCATTTCTGTGTACTATCTGGAAAGAATGACACTTTGTGAAGTTTCCTATTACTTCAAAATTCAAGATGAATCAAGCATATTGAATAATAACTGCATATGCAAAATACATTGTTAGATTGTGTGTGTATATGTGTCTACGTAAGTAAGTCTACCGAGGAGGTGGTCCAGGTGGAGCTTTCACACACGTCGGAGACACCGAAACAGAAACATTCAGTGCAGCCCTCTGGGTTACGGGCCTGTAGGTTGTAGAAGCCCTGCTTACACAGGTCACAGTTTGCCCCCATCACATTGGCCTGAAGAAGCACAGACGCAGCACACTCGATCAAAACAGATTCGCACAGCAGAAATATGAGAAAATTGTTTACATGCAGAAGAGCTCTTTACTGAAAATTCTAGTCTAATAAGTCGTTAATATTTCATATGGGAGTTCAATCAGAATACAAAATGTTCATGTATACTGTATACCTCAACTGGAACAGAAAAAGCAATCCGAACACAATTCCTATACAATCAAACATGGTGGGTTATCTGCTTAATAATCTATTAAAGAACAACAACAACAACAACAACAACAAAACGTCATTCAAACCTGTGAGTCTTTCCATGCAAAAACAAGACCTGTGATTCGTTCTTACCTTGCAGATACACTCTCTACAGGGGTCGATGTTATGGCTTCCAACAAGGCTACACTCACAGCGTGTGCACAAGGGAAAGTCCCTGTAGCCGAACGCACAGCGATCGCACTTCTCTCCCGCGAACCCCTCTTTACACACACACTGACCTGGAAATACACCTGTATAACCCCACAAGAAACAGAGCCAAAAGCCAACATGACTCATGAATGGAAAGTGAATGGAAAAACAACCACATCTGATGCTACACGCTTAATGATGAAACACAGAATGATGGATTTTGAGACTGCATTTTCCATCAGTGCATGATCATGCTCAATACTGAAATCACACTGATTTATCACAATTATTCAGTTAATTTATACCAGGGTCTGTCTGAATACTCGATTCTGATTGGCTAGAAGGTGTGCGTTCAAACCGTATCATGCACAGGGAGTTCCAGTCAGTTTAATCAGCGTTGTAAATTAATGCACTATAAACAACTGTAACCATGACAACATACAGTTACAGTTGCATACAGTAGCATTAGTATATTTACATTTTTATTTGCAGAAGCCCTTATCCAGAGCGACTTACATTGATCTCATTTATACAACTTAGCAGTTGAGGGTTAAGGGTCCTGCTGAAGGGCCCAGCAGTGGTAGCTTGGCAGCGCTGGGGATTGAACTCCTGACCTTCTGATCAATATGCAGAGCCTTTAACCTCCAAATGTACAAATGTAATCTTATCGCACTACTTTATCTCCGTGCATGATTCAGAGCGGGAAGAATTCTAGCTCTAATGACCTGTATATACAATAACTAACTAATGAAAATGAACCGTTATTTTGATCCTTTCAGTCAAATTTTGCACTGTAAACATCAGTGACGGCTTTAACTTGTCAGTTCTGACATGTAGCCATGGTATAATCCGGATAATCCACGGGTAGGTGTGCGTTACACGATTTTAATGCAAAGAACATGGTTGCCTCCACGCCGTGCATTAAAATCGTGTAACGCACACCTAGCCGTGGATTATCCCTTAAGTATTATTCAAGAATCTAGCACTTTATATTGTTAAATGCGAAATAAAACTGCAAAGTGTGAAGTAAAACTGCCTTTTAAGCACATTAATTGGATTTATCTTTCAAATGCTAAATATAAACACAATTCTATTCAGTGTTCAAATATCTTCAACCAAGTTGATTAATGTACCCATCAACAGAAATGAAATCTAATATTAACAATGAAACTTTACCAAGCTCACCAACATGGAAGATAATTTCTAAAAAATATATTATATATATATATATATATATATATATATATATATAAAAGAATTAAGAAAGACAAAGTAGATTGTCATGATTAAATTACCATTGACTGTGCAACCCTAATGCTATTCTATTATATTCAGAATAATATCTGCAGAAGCATTTCAGCATTTCAGTATTCAGTAGTTTCCTTTTTCTTTATTAGGAGTACTTTCTGCATATATGTACTGTACATGTGTGCATGTGTGTGCATAAAAGAGTTACCTTTGCCAGGATTTGCCTGGTTGTCGTCTTTAACGCAGACATGGCTGACTGAGCCTCTCATATCACAATTACACTCCAAACAGGGCCCGTCAGCATTTGGAGACACCTAAGAACAAGGACATAAAGATACAAATAAGCCCTTAAACACTTTTAATTGTACACTGGGTGCATCTCAATTAGCTCCCTAGTTCAGTAGTCAAGGCACTGTTCAGGGAGTCGGCCATTTAATCGTAATATCCTTCCAGCGCAGTCCCACAATGCACCACAAAAACCGGGGAGCATCCATGCTCACTTTGTCCCCTTACTGGAAATGACGTCATATTTTCTGAAGCCTCTTAGCTTAAAAAAATATATTTATAGTGCACAAACTCTCCGCCAACTTCGTGTACAAATGTAAGTAGCTTGTTATAGTTGTTGCAGCTCTCAAATGATTACTTACGTTACTGATGTTTGAGTCGAATGACTTTTACATGATTAATGAATTTAAAAAAATTTTTACTAGCTTGCCTACAATCCTGCTTGAAGTACCAGGACAGAAATGTGTGTGATTAAGCTAACAAATTTAACTATTTAGAAATGGAGTCATCGGTGTCCCTTACCAGTGCCCACAGTCGTGTACAAGATATACTAATTCACAACCTAGGGAGCGAGGGAACTGATTGAGGCGCACCGAAAGTCAACCCTGATCCAGTACCAGTGAAGTAGAGAGGGTTATAAGCCTTGCTCAAGGGCCCAACAGTGGCAGCTAGGCAAAAACTGGGGCTTGAATTCGCAAACTAGCCCAAATGCATAACCACTGAGCCACCACAAGGTGAAATAAGACAGTGGGTCATGTGAGTCAAAACAATTTCTACAACAAAGAAATGCTGCATCCCATAAAGAACCATAAAGAACTACCACTATAACTCACTACAAAGGATATTCCTCCTGCTGGTTTTAGGTTATATTACAACACTTCTTATTTTAAACATTAACTTGCCCTTGTTGTTGAAACGTGACCACACACAAACTACTGGTCAACACAATGCACACCGACACAATGCCATTCAGATGCAATAAAACAGGAACAGAAAGAGGGTCAGGGGGTTTACTGGGCCACACACACACACACACACACACACACACACACACACAGATAAACAACGGCTCTTTACCTTGTGTGGTCTGTAGTAACCATCAGCACAGGTTTCACAGTTCACTCCTGCAGTGTTCTGCGTGCAGTTGATACACACACCACCTCCTACAAACTGACCATGTGTGTTCATGCTCATCTTCAGATCAGCCACTGTCTGGTTGTAATAACAGTCCTCCGCTTTGTCGTGACAGTTGCATTCTGAAGATGTATTTAGGGAGAAGGAATAAAGAGAGAAAATAAGAACTCAGTACTGCTTTTAAGCAGTGAAGAACGCACAGTCATGGGGGAAAAAGAAAGTACACCCGGCTTCAATTCTACGTTTTTATTTATCAGGGACTAAATAACAATTGTGTAGCCCTCACCATCGTCTGTAAACAAATAACTTCAGGTGACAACAATAATAATACCACAGATTTCAATATGCAGTCAGTTTTTCCCAAAACATAAAAACAGAATTGAAGGAGGGTGTACTTTCTTTTTCCACTGTACTGGTTTTATCCATCTGGTCTACAGGTTGTAACAGGAATAATGATGTGAATGAAAACATTTCGAAAAACTGTAAACTGTGCAGAGTTATAAAACATTAACACTAACTGCCATTACATATTGTTTTGCTCTAATATACAGGGTGTCCCAAAAGTCTCCATATATAGAGGAAATGTAGACTTTTTAGCAAATTTCTCATACTTAGCTCATATTATATAAGGTTTTCAGATTTAAAAACACCTTTGAGAGAAGAAGAATGTATTGAAATCATTCTCATGGCTGGATCGGGAATCTGTCGCGAGGTTGCGATGGACAAGAAACATGGCAAACACATCATACACGACACTGTTTCCAAATTTATTAACAAATTCAAAAAGACTGGAAGTGCTGCAGACCGACCGAGACGCGCACGTCCACGAACACCCACCGACGAAGGCACAACCGACGTGGAGCTGGCAAACACAGTCCCCCTGTATGGAGACTTTTGGGACACACTGTATTATGTGTACAGGCTGGGTAAACCCTTCACATTATGACATTTTGACATTTTCTACTGTATACACTGCTGAAAACGGGCAACTTCCATAGCAGGCAACATTTTTAAAAAAATTAAATAAATTCCACATTGATTTACTGAAATATATGTTGACCAAAAGCCTATTTTATGTCGTTTTGTCTGTTTGCCAGAATTCAGTCACAACCACATCCAACAGATTCTCCCAGCATGCCACACATATGCCATATTTTTGTTCTCATTGTCCAAGTGGCACTAGAGTGTCCCGTGTGTGTTTCCGTCTTACTCTCGCATGTGTTGCCTTCAGAGATGGTCCCCGGTTGCCACAGTTCCTGGTGGTATCCGGGACAACACTCATTACAGCTCTCCCCACAAGTGTTGTGCTCACACACACACTGCAGTTTCTGGAAGAGGGAGAAGGGAGAAGTTATACACACACACAGCACTCTCTCTATCTCTCTCTCTCTCTCACACACACACACACACACACACACACACACATTCCCAAGACTCCAAGGCCTCAAAAGAGAGGGCAGAGAAAATAAGAACCAAAAGGAAATGCTCTTTATTTACACAGACTGCCAATCAAATTCACACACAAAACACATTCCTAGACTGAAACTCAACCAGCAGTCACTTAACGCCATGTGTGTGTGTGTGTCCGAGAGAGTGTGCGTGTATTTCTTGAGAACCCCACTGATGAAGCAAGGGATTAATGCTTGCTTTCTCAGCCTCTTGTTAACGTGATTCTCACCGTTAATGAGGCAACAAGATTCGTTTAACACAGACTACATCAGATCATTTGCTCCTAATTGCAGGGGTGTAAATGCTTGAGGGAAATAAAATCTTTTCTTTTATTGCAAAGTGCCTTATTATTATAATATTGCAAGATTTTGCTAATTCTAGTATAATTCTCAAAAAAATGTTTTTAAATAAAACAACAATCAAGCGCCATTTCTGCTGTACTCTCTATTATAGCGTGTTATATTTAAATTTGAAGCTGAAGAAAATTTGAAACAGCAGAATAAAACATCATTAAAATCAGCACATTCACTGGTGGGGACAATATGCCTGGCAGAAAACAGCCAGTGATTAAATTCTCCATGTAATTACATTTGATTGACAGATTGCTGGCTGAGAACGGAAGAATGTCTTCCGTTACCTTGGTAACAGGGTCCCAGGGACAGCTCTGGGCGTGGCCATAGCAGATGCACATCCCACCCACTGAAATGTCCTTGATTGAGTAGTAATACTGAAAACAAGAAAGAGGTAGAGTCACATTACTAAACATAGCACTTGCCTCTGATTGCTTAGCCAATGGGGAAAATGTGAGTTAGAATTACCTCATGTGCTCCAAAATTTTAAAAAGGTCTTATAGATAAATTTCTTTCATACGGTCAACGAACAATGCTGTTCCTATTAAATACTATGTTCTATAACAAAATATTTCTGCATGATATAAGTAAGCAATAAACTTCTAATACAGCTTATTATGTTTTAAAGATGTTTCCTATCGCTTATTTATATCCAGCATTGCCGTAAAATTTTCTCCTTCACTAAAACAAAAGCTGAAGCCTACCCGGCGGGTGACGATGGGGTCCACGTCTTTGGGGTCACGATAGCTCAGGGTCATGAGATCAGCATTGAGTGTGCGGATGCGCTGCAGACGTAAGCGGATAAATCGGGCAGAGGTGAACTCCAGCAGCTCAGGAGACAGGTCATCAGCAGCCGGACGCCCGTTTATCAGAGACGTGTGGATCTGGGTAGATGAAGAACCGAAACCATATTAAACCAGCACTCTATTACTGATCTCAGGCTTGTAGGAGGACAAAATTATAATAACTCGACTTGCAAGTAATCACTAAATAAGCCTGAAAGAGGATTCAGACAAATCATGAATGGACGGAGCCACATCATTTTAAAATCTTGGCATTTTATAATATTTAAACAGTGTAAGCAGTTTTTGTCAGTATACATACAGTGTGTGTACATATAAAGTTTGACTAGAAGGTTTGACTTCCTTTCTATAAAATGAAGTAAACGAAGACCTGAAAATTACAGTATTGCTTGACACATTCTAGTACGCAAATGCTTGTGCAACACTAACTGGACACGTAAAAGATAACGTTCTAGTTTTTGTAGTGATGATACTGGTAGCAGTGTAAGCAACAACTTTACATTCCTAAACTGAATAGAGACATCAATATTTTTATAAGCAATGTAGCAGATTTACATCTGATCACAGAAATATGCAGCATACAAGCATAATACAGGGCTAGCATTAGTACTGTTTATTGTTCCGCAGCCCAGTTGGATCCTTTAGATTGGACTATGGCCAGATTAGCTCTCACTGTGTGGACCCCCTGACCCGCTGAACCTCCCTAGCATTCACAAAATTGCACATGTTTAAAAACCCGATACAACCGAGATATAGCTGGAATTTCAGAGCAATGCTGTCTGAATGTACATGAATTACAATGTCATAAGTGCGAGTTTGTAGAGTTTCTAGATTCAGGTCTTAGAGTCCCATGAAATGCAATGTTTGTCATGTAGGAGGATGCTAGTATTAGGATTGATAAACAGTTAGATACAGCTGTATAAACAGGAAGAAAGACTAGGTTATCTGCTCACCTCTCCATGTTCCAGAGGCACCAGTCGGGAGTAGTAGGAGGTGCAGATGACCTCATCATCTCTCTTGTAGGTGGGAGGCCCAAGACGTGGGGTGACATTGTAACGGGTCAGACACTCCGTATCACTGATGGCATAATACTGCCATGGCTGGTACTTGACACCATCCAAAGACCTCTCCAGAATCCAGTTCCCAGGCCGAGGAGAGTTCGCTGCCTTGATGATAACATAAGCGACCTGGAAGACCTGGTAGGACAGAAAAAGCCAGTTTCAGTCACTAGGTTTTGGGAATATTGTTTATTGCTTAAATACACACAGTATAAAGGTGGATAATATTGGCACGTCCACTCAGGCGGTGCTTGCAAATTTTGCTTCATGCCCGAGTGAGCTGAGAATATTACACTTTCATGAGCTGGCAATTGGATTAAAGTTGTCTACAGTCTCTTCTTCAAAGTGAAATATGCTTTCGGATTTGTTTATTTGATTTGTGGATATGCTCATCTCTGTGCCATTTCTATTCCTTTGGTAGACATACGGCATTTCGATTCTACGGCTCTCCTTCCGACTTGTGTCTCTTTTTCTAACTTGCAGAGTCTCTGTGTCTAATGTGGAGGATCTTACTCTCTTTTGTACATTCAAGGGAAATCATTTCTGTCATTCTCCCAATTCTGTCCCTTGTCCTTCTCATTCTCAGTCCATGTCTCTCCAGGCTCCCGTGCAGAGCAAGTTGTGACAGGCTCTTTGAAAAATAAAACTCTTTCATGAAACATCCCCCCCCTCCCCCATCCTCAAAATCCTGACAGGAAGCCCAGACATACCCCAAGTTTTCACAAACCTTGCATATGCTATTCATTCCTCCTCACAGTCTTCCCACATTGGCCTCCTTGGAAAGTCAAAACACACTAAACCCCTGCAAACATATAGCAGGGATTGAATGTGTGTTTCCACAACCCCAAGGTACGGAGGAACCTCAGCCCCTATAATGAGCCGAGGAACCTCTAAAACAGTGCTCAAACGGTGCATAGATGACACAAGTTAGATACTTGACCCAAAACCACAGGCTTCAAAGTTCTCAGTTCAACAACATTCTGACTGTTTCATCCTTTCCTCCATCTGCCTTTTGCTTTGATACCCTGGAGGTCTTGGAGCCCAATGTTTGTTTTGAGCATAGCAATGTCAAGGTGATGAGACAAACAAACATGTTAACATCTTCAGCCAAGTCAATACTGGTGTGATGAGAATGAATTAGGGCAAGCAGCGGAGGGAGTGATTTGTGATAACCGTGTGAGGAAGGAGAAAGGAGCCAAAGGAGTTCCGAAAGTTCTCTCGTGACAAGATTTGTGAAGACTTACAAGCAGAAATGAAAGGAATGTGTAAAGTATTATTATAGGGTGGTGTTTTAATTTCGTTTCCAAACCAACAACCTCTTACATGTTTGATGTCTTTGATACGCATATGCTAATCATATGTTTCTATGGATGGTTACTATGGAAAATAACATGCTGCAGATTGCAGTGGTAAGAGAGATGGAGCTGCTGCGAGTCTCAAAGTTCCAAAGTTTGAATCAATTTAACTTTAAAGTACGAATATTTGAAGAAAAACGCAATATTTCCGCATATTTACGCAAGGATATAAAACACTACAACTGTGTACTTCAGTGGAAGTTAATTGTGATGAAAGGTAGTGTTTTGTGTCTACAGAACTTTGAATGAGCTTTTGTTTCTAGTATTTGTTTAGTATATTTTTCCTTGTCATCACGGTCGGTGCACTTCCTCTGATACAATAAAAATGCCACTTAGCCTTGAACACTAAAGCATTTTGACTACAGCATCAGGACAGTTTCAAGGGTACTCACTTCTTTTCCAAAATAAAAACCTTAAAAAAAAAAAAGAAAGAAAAAAAATAAAGAAGAACAATAAGCACTAGAAGCTTCATATTTGCGCCATGTTGTTATCTTATCAGAGCTGCAGACACAGCATGCTACACTCACAGACACTGAAAACCACAAAGCAAACACTTCTCTATCAGTGAAAGATGTGATAAATTACTTCACTCATCTGCTGTTGCTTGCAGTGAAATTCCTCAAGCAGGGAGACAAACCCCTTGATCCAATTAACATCACCAAACCAAACAAACACAAAATGAAGCCATTTGGTGGTCTCTCATCCTGTTTGGCCCCCCAGGTAGCTCAAATGTGACCTCAGTCCCCTGCAAGACACACTCTTGGTTGTCCAAACATCTTTGGAGACAGCTGTGTTGGTCCTCACATTAACTCTAACAGCTTGTTCCTCATATCCTCTGAAACAAGGCCGGTGTTCTTAAAGCCGTAAACATTTCACATGACTCACAGATGTGCCAACTTAACAAGCACACTTAACAAACACACTTCATCATATCGCAAGCACATAAATATCCTGAAGAAGAATGGAAGTAAGTGTATGGTTGGTAAATACTGACAAAACTGAGAATATAGGAAATAATAATATGATGATAATAATTATACTGGAAATGCTGCCAGAACTCTACAAGGCAATCTGGCCCAAAGAAAAAATCCCATTGCAGTACCTCATTATGATATGACTTGCTACACAATGATAACTGCACATTACACTTATTATCTGAAAACCTTTTAAATCAGCAAGAAACAATAGCCAGAATTGAGTTTAGCATCAGGTTACCACCTGCATTTTCCTCAAGCTGACTAATTAGCCATTCACATAGCCCAGGTACTGCTAGATTTTGTTTCTCATGCAGGTAGCATCAGCTAATCCTCCGTGAATGCCCCCCAGGCCCCAGGGTCTCAGACTGGCCTCTGTGACGCTGGCCTGCTTTGTCCTGGTCTGCATTATGTCCACATTCCCTTCCCCCACTTTCCACAACTCTCTCAGACAAAAGCCTGACTCATCTTTAGCCCAGACTAGGAAAGTGCTTCTGGCTAAATGAGTCTCTTTTTATGTGGTAAGACAGAGACAAAATCTAACACTGGAATTTTGAAGCCAGAGCAAACTTAGCACATCTGAACTTTCCACTGTGTGCATATGCTTGTGTGTGCACATGAGGAGTTAGTCCAAGATAGATTTGCTTTACGCTTAGCTTCCAATTAATGAGCAGCAGACAAAATGATGGAGGACATATATCTGTCACTGTTTGGATATCGTCAGTAGTAGTGACTAATTGCATCACCATGCTAATCATACAAATATTGGTTGCAAATATTGGTGACAATAATCAATTACTAATATGTATTTCTGCTTGTTTTCTGAGTAGCCAACTACAAACTTATTCCATAACTTCTGACAATCCATCCATCTATCCATTTTCCATACTGCTTATCTTACACAGTGTTGCAGGGGAACCTAGAGCCTATCGCAGGGAACTCGGGCACAGAGCGGGGGACACCCTGGATGGGGTGCCAACCCATTGCAGGGCACAATCACACACACAGTAACACTAAGGACAATTTGGAAATGCCAGTCAGCTATGTCTTTGGACTGGGGGAGGAAACTGAAGTACCCGGAGGAAACCCCTGAAGCATGTGGAGAACATGCTAGCTACGTGCACACAGGGTAGGGGTGGAATTCGAACCCCCAACCAAAGAGCTGCAAGGCAAACTTGCAGTGAAATACTGGTGATATACTGCTCAAGGTCACAGCAGATCCACAGCTCCTCCCTGGAACACTAGACACTTGGTGGGAATATACCCTGTATTGGATGCCAATCCATTGCAGGGCACCATGCACATACATTCAAAGGTATTAGCATAGCCAATTCACCTAGCAGCATGTTTCTGGAAGGCAGGAGGAAACAAACTGAAGACCCAGCAATGCTACCCCTGTGCTACCCATTATTAAACATTTATCAACAAATAAACTGTCCATAGACTGCTGTTCCAAAAATGAAAACAAAATGTGTTTAAAGACCACTCCTGGCTGTTTTGTGTTCAGGTTTCTCTTTACTTGCTCCATTTATCTCACTAATGCATTTA
Organism: Ictalurus punctatus; assembly: GCF_001660625.3. Lineage (NCBI taxonomy): Eukaryota > Metazoa > Chordata > Actinopteri > Siluriformes > Ictaluridae > Ictalurus > Ictalurus punctatus. The sequence goes on from NC_030416.2 coordinate 26,933,281, forward strand.
ACAAAGTTGCTATATAGACAAAATTAGGCATTCCTGGTTGTAAACAGACCTAGTAAACAAATACTAATGCTAACGAAGCGCAGAAGTTCTCAACAGATGCTGAGAGCACAATATACAAGACAACAATATGAAACTGATGCTTTTAATCAAAAACAACATGGCTAAAAACCTTACTCGAAGGAGCACTGGTGGTATAAATCCCATGACGCCTTGGCTTACAGTCTTATTCTCTGATTACAGTGCTACCACTATAGAAGGATGTTTCAAACATTAACTAGTCATTTTCTCCGAATAACTCAATTAACCCCTGTACCTACTTGTGTGGAGCAAATGCATGCAGTACACGCATGCAGACAGTGTTATCACTATACTTATACTCCAAACATATAATCTCTGAGAACCTCACACAATAAAGACGTAACTGCATCAGCACAGCATCCGTGTTGAACTGAAAGCTGGAAGCAAGATATCAGAAAACCAATTTAACAGCCAGGACGAGACCTAACAGCGCTCACTTTTGTAGGAGTTTGTAGGACATTGTGAAATGTTATTGTTTTTGGCAAACCTATACCTGGCTTTGAACCAAACAGAGGTTTGGATTACTGTAACAGATCAAATATTCTATTACACAAGGACGGTGTCATGTATATTCTATAGAGATTTAAAGTGAGGATAATTTAGACTTCTCTGTCCGGGCTGAGGAATTGGATCCAGTACATGGCTGTAAATCCACAGGGCTTCAGTAGCAGGTGTGCTAATGGCTGTAAGGTAAGCTTGGAGACCTGGCACAGCTGATGAAAGTCTGGTCGTTTAACTGAGGAGGAGGAGAAGGAGGAAATACAGTGCATTTCCTCTTCTGGGCTCTGATTTCAACAAAAGCCCTCTGGGCTCCTGCTGCTGCTGACAGATTGTTAGAGTAGGGGAGGACTTGCCCACAGAGGATGAAACAACACTCATGGTGTGATAGAAAGGTGTGAAAAGGCTAGAAAGGCTTTGGTTGAGCTAGACTTGAGATCCTGAATGAAATATTCATTACATATGACAACATTGATTTTTATTGTCCTCAAACAAACATTATTCCGAAGATACTGCATTAAATATATCGTGTTGTGATTGTAGTCCTACCTGTCGTAGATCCAGCGTGATGGTGACCCAGTGGAACTGACGGCCATTCTTGATGCTGGGACTCTGCCACCACTGATTGGTTCCATCTATAGCGTAGGTGATGGGGTGTCGTTCTGTTGGGACAGGGGATTAATCAAATCATTTTGATTTATCACGATTTTAGCCTTTATCACACAGGCCTATGTCCAATGATGTACTGAAAACTCAACAGTCAACCAATAGAAATCCATCAGTTCACAAAAGGTGGAAATATATAATACTCTGTCACATAAATAGGGTACAATAGGATAATCAATTTGACCGAATGAATTGGATGAACCAAACGGATAGCCTGTGCCTCAGAAACACTGATAGTAAAGCATTTATGACAGTAAAGTATAAATCAAAATAGCTTAAGTCTGGTTTGAATTAATAAATATCCTGAATCAGAATGACTAACCTTTTGGGTTTGTGCTGTTAGCATCACATGTCCGGCACTGAGGGTTTCTGATGCGTCTGCCAGGAACATGCTCCACTAGCTTGCAGTACATCTCAGGAACAGGGTCTCCACATGTGGCATTGGTGGTGATGTCAGCATTGCTGGCCAAGTTCAGAATCGCAGGAAACAGACCTATGGGGGATTTTTTTTTTTTTAATTATTATGAGCATACAAGCATGTCATAGTCTAAAGCATTATTAACAGCAAATCAATGTGTCAATTCTTCACTGCAATACCAGTTTACATTCATGTTCTGGGAGAATTTTTTTCAAAGCACACATGTTTTTGAACAACGACAATGAGAACGCCAGACTTAATGCTTGAGAAACATTTAACTACTTCCGTGAAGTCAGTCTTAAGTGGAAACAGTCTTCTCCCAGCTTCAGTCCGCACCCATCTTCAACTTCCCAAATTTCTCCCCTCCCCCTCCTCCCTTTTTCTGTAAGCTCTGTCTTTGAAGAGTGACCCCCCTCCATCAGCCCACACATTTGCACATAGCCACTGATGGCCCAAATTACTATGTCTTGGACAATTAACAATGGCAGCCATCTATTCGTGTGAGCTAAGCCTTTTAAATGTCTGGAGATAACCCCCATCCCCTTTTTAGCCCTGACCACTCATTACTGCAAGGAAAGATAACAGGCTTAAATATGAGGGAATTCAGATGCAGGGCCTGATTCTGGACATCAAGTCACGTGTATTTAAGTTTGGATTTTAGAACATGCTGGACAACATAAGACAAAACAAATACTATAGAGCTTGACGGATTTCTCAAGAACGGTAGAGCAGTGAATTCCAGTGTGAGCTTCGCAGCAATGTACAGTGCTGTGAAAAAGTATTTGCCCCATCCTGATTTCTTCTGTCTTTGTGTATATCTCATAGTAAATTGTCTAAGAAATTAAAACAAAATCTAAGATAAAACAAAGGAAGTCTGAGTAAACATAAAATACATTTTTTAAGTTATAATGTTATTTCTTGAAGCAAAAAAGTTATCCAATACCAACTGGGCCTGTGTGAAAATGTAGTTGCTATTTCCCCAAATCTATGAAACTGCATTCATAATGGGGTTCAGCTGGACTAGACGCAACCAGGCCTGATTACTGCAAACTCTGTTCAATCAAATCAACACTTAAATAGAACTTTTCAACAGCATGAAGTTGGTTAAAAGGTCTTACCCAGTAACACACTATGCCAAAGTTGAAAGAAATTCCAGAAATAATGAGGAAGAAGGTGATTGAAATACATCAGTCTGGGAAGGGTTAGATGCACTGGGCTCCAAGGACCACAGTGAGAATCATTATCTCCAAATGGAAAAACTCGGCACTTTTCTGAACCTTCCCAGAAGTGGCCGACCTTCCAAAATTCCTCCAAGAGGCCAGCTACTCATCCAGCATGTCACAAAAGAGCCAAGGACAACATCAAAGGACCTACAGGCCTAACCCAGAAGAATATTAAGGCTCGTCTGAATTTTGCCAAAACACACCTTGATGAGTCTCAAACCTTTTGGGAGAATGTTCTGTGGATAGATGAATCTAAAGTGGAACTGTTTCGAAGACAGAGGTCCCGTTACATCTGGTATAAACCAAACACAGAATTCCACAAAAAGAACATCACATCTACAGTCAAGCATGGTGGAGGGAGTGTGATGGTGTGGGGATGCTTTGCTGCTTCAGGGCCTGGGCAACTTGCAGTAATTGAGGGAAACATGAATTCTGCTCTCTACCAGAAATTCCTAAAGGAGAATGTCTGGTCTTCAGTTTGTAAGATGAAACTCAAGCCCAACTGGATTACACAGCAAGAGAATGATCCAAAGCATAGGAGTAAGTCTTAGTCCTAGAAGTAAGTGAAAGACTGATCTCCAGTTATCGGAAGAATTTGGTTGCAGTTATTGCTGCTAAAGGTGGCACAACCAGATTTTAAGTTTAAGGGGGGCAATTAGTTTTTCACATGGGTGATAGGTGCTGGATAACGTTTGTTGCTTCAAGAAAAAATAAATAAATCTAAACTGTATCATGTGTTTATTCAAGTTGCATTTGTTTTATGTTCCATTTCATTTGAAGATCTAAAACTATTTAGTATCAGATATACACAAAAACAGAAGAAATCAAATACTTTTTCAAAGCACTGTACATACACATTACTGAGGTAAATCCAGTGTTATAAAGATGAAATTTTGCATTATGCAGCGCAACATGTGACACGTCTGAAATGGTCTTTCTCTAACTATAAAATCACATGGTCACATCATTAATTGTTGTATTCTTGCCTCATTTTTCTGATGACAAGAAAATACGTGTCTCTTGACCCTTCTCTTAAACCAGTGCAGTACTTTCTAATGTTCTGCTTTAAAAGAAGTTCATTAACAATTCAACCTGAAAAGTTAAATATATACCTAGGTAGGATTTCCCCCTATGCTCACACAGGTTTTCCAATGGCAATATAGACCTTTAAATAGCAACTGCTGATGTCCTTTAAAAAAAAAAAAAGTCCTTTCCTTCCATCCTTTAAAAAAAAAAAAAAAGGCTCACACTTGACCTTTGGTAAGCAATCTACAGAAATCTATCTGTTGCTTACTATAGCAACAAGACTGGACTCTGAATGCATTAGTACTTCTTGGCTGCCCTAATTTGCATGTCACAGCTAGATCATTCAGATTGACCACTGGCTTTCTGTTCAAACTAAATGTGCAGCTATGCCAATGGAAATCCAGTTATCAATTCATCTTCATTAGAGCATGAGTGTTTTATTAGGGTTGCATTGATCCGAATATCCTGGGCTTACATTATCAAGAAGTGTTTCCATGTGTACTGGCTTTAGTAACGGTACTAATGCATGAAGCTTATACTTATCACAGTAAAGCATCAAAATGGACCATAATTGTTACTTTACCCTGCAGACTACCAGGACTAGATTTGAATAGTTCGTAGTAGTTACTGAATAATATGCTTTAAGATACATAACTAAATACTAAGAAGAGGCTTCCAGGGGTTACGTCAAGAAGAATTGAAGAAGAGACCACCTCAAATTACCTGCAATCTAGTATAATTCATTTAATTGAGGCCAAGGTTCTTCCTTGATCATTTTGAGAACCCAGTCACATCGCGGTGTACTGATCAAATAACAGTAACTACCACAAACTCCCTTTCCCAAAGCTGTATTTGAACCATTTGTTCAAATCTCATCAGCCCCTCTGATTCGAACACGTTTCAGCTGACCAGCAATTTACAGTTTATCTAACACCTGGTCCGGTAGGATCCCCTACCCACACATTACCACCATTAACCTAGACCTCATGCTGAGTTGAGGGAGCAGGACAAGTGAGGCTTGTGTTTGCTTTTTTTATGAGAGGGGTTACAGGAGTGCACACCATCATCGATCTTTTATGAGAACTGAAAACTATAGGTCACCCTGACTGAGGAAAGCTCTGTAGTCTGTACAAGCGAGCGTTCTTCTGTGAGAAAATGAGAGTCAGGCATCAGTGTTCAGCAATGTTTGGACAACAGCATCCCCATGATTGACTGCACCAGACCAAAAGCGGCTCCCAAAGGTTAACTCATCCCAGTGGTCCGGATTAAAGCGCCTAATTCTATTGTATTTTCACTTATCTTTGGAATGTACATTGTCTGCAAACATAAAGGTGCTTTCAGCATCTCAATACTTGATAGGATCTGCGTTCTTTGGATAAAACCGCAAGCTAGTCAAAAGCCAGAGACAACATCTAACACATCTAATCAGTGCATCTTAAGCTGAATTAAACTCTTGAGATAACCAGAAGTAATGAGGACCTTACTTACAAATGCGATATAATCAGAGGAGGCTAAAACAGTAGAGTTAAAACACAAGCCAAGATTGAAACCCAATGGGTGTTAGAGGTGTATAAAGATAGATATCAATCATCCTTACTGTGAACATAACTTATGAGCATTCTGAATAAAGTGATAATGAGGCTGGATTAATTTTTCCAGAGCAGTCTCACTGCGTTTAATGGCTTTGGAATAAGATCTGGACTATCTAAGACTATATACTCTTGGGAATATGAGGGTTTAGTAGCTCTAAATGAAAGTGCTGTCTATGATAGCAAGATTCACGTCAAAGGAGAGAGCATTTACCAGACACACGGAGTTTATGTAATGCTGATAAATTCGATAGTATGTTAACTTTGTAAACGATTGAGAAATCATGCCAATGAGCCGAGGCTGATAGATACAACTAGAGCATGTTAACATGCTCTAATTAAATGCTGAGTCTCAAGGATCTTTGTTTAGACTATACAATGCGTGTTGGTCTGAGATCATTGGAATGCATGCCACCGTTTAATGGTTACTGCATTGCCGAGACAAATAAATAACAGAAAATCACAAATACTTTGTTCTTGTTTTTGTTTTAGGGGCTACACCCATAAATGTTAGTGTGCACAGTTAGAGTGGTATTCTTGTACAGTATCAAAGCCTACACGGAATTAATTCGTTGCATGAAATCAGCATAACAAAAGTGTTTTAGTGATCACATGGTAATTTGTCCTTGTGTCTTTGAGATGTGATCTCTGCATGTTGAGATTTAAGAGCCTCAGCCACTGCAACTGTTCTGGAACTTCTTTTCTCATTCAATGTCAAAGAAAAGCTTCATTCAAAAGCTTTATCGAGGCACTAAAATATTGTTTTGTGAATGCAAAAAGATTATGATGAGGAAAATTGTGACTACATAAAAGATTTTCTTCCTGACCCTAATCTTGTGTGTAAAGTTTTGCCTCATGTACATACAGTATACAGACCTATGATAAGTTATATAATTCCCTTCAAAAATGAACTACTTCATCTCAGTTATTATCTCATGACATACATGTTTATGTGTTTATACTATTATATACAGAAAGAGAAAAATGCAGAACCCCATATTGAAGGATTAGTTCCAGCTCACCTCTTTGCTGGCAGTTCACTGAGGATGCACAGAGGAGCACGAGCGCCAGGACAAGCCTCATCTCTCCCCACACATACACGCCTGGATTACTGATTATTTCCCTGATTTATATTTCTATCCCACAATACGAGTTTAAACCTTTCACACTCAGTCCCTGTGCCTGTCCGTAGTATGCACTAACTGCATCCCGTACTCTCTCTCTCTCTCTCTCTCTCTCTCTCTCAACTTTTGTCTCAACTCTTCATTCTGTCCCGCTGCAAAATAGCCGGGTGGAATGTACCAATCTGTATGAAGGCGACCCCCACCTCTACCCCCGTGAGAAAATGGACTACTCCGCGCTCAACTCGGCATACTCAGCATAATGCACGAGCGCCAAATCTCAAACCCCAGGTTTGCATTATAGCTACACAGTTCACGAGGCAGTAGTGGTAAAAAAAAATAAAAAATAAAAATAAATAACAAATAAAAAACCATACAAACAAACAAACAAAAAAACTACGTTTACAGATCACATAACTGCAATAGAAATAAAGTAAAGCTAAAAATAAAAAATAGAATACAGTCAAACTCTATTAAGGAGGAGAGGGAGCTTATGTTTGTAAACAAATGTGTAAAATATGTAAACAAACTCTGTAAACGATGCACTTGGATGTTGTGCAAATGTGCAAGAAAAGAAAATGTAAAGGTGCAAGTTAAAATGTGCCTTGTGGTACTCCTACTCCAACTACTACTCATTTATGGTGTTTGGCAGACACCCTTACCCAAGAGTGACTTACATTTATCGCATTTATCACATCTGAGCAGTTGAGGGTTAAGGGACTTGCTCAAGGGCCCAACTGTGGTAGCTTGTCAGTGCAGGGGTTTGAACTCATGACATGCCAATTAGTAGCCCAAGGTCTTAATCACTGAGCCACCACTGCCCGTGCTACTCCTACTCCTACCACAACAACTATTCAGTTTGATTTGTAGGGTGCTTTTAACAATGGATGTGGCCACAAAGCAGCTTTACAGAAATATATGTTCAGAATATAAAATTTAAATTCATGAATTTGTCCCTAATGAGTAAGCCGGAGGCGACGGTGGTGAGGAAAAAACTCCCTGAGACGATATGAGGAAGAAACCTTGAGAGGAACCAGACTCAAAAGGGAACCCATCCTCATCTGGGTGACAACGAATAGTATAATTATAAATGAGTCCCTTCTATAAGACTACATGTTCAAATAGTGCAATTGTGTAACCACAAAAAGCTTGACTAAACATATATGTTTTCAGCCTGGACTTAAACACTGAGACTGTGTCTGAATCCCGAACACTAATTGAATGGCTGTTCCATAACTCTGGGGCTTTATAAGAGAAAGCTCTTCCCCCTGCTGTAGCCTTCACTATTCGAGGTACCAACAAATAGCCTGCACTTTTTGATCTAAGTAGGCATGGCAGATGATAAAAGACCAAAAGTTCACTTAGGTACTGTGACGCAAGACCATTTAGTGCTTTACAGGTCAAAAGTAGTATTTTATAATCAATTCGAAATTTTACTCGGAGCCAATGCACTGTGGGTAAGATCGGGGTGATGTGGTCATATCTTCTGGTTCTAGTAAGGACTCTTGCAATTGCATTCTGGACTAACTCGAGCTTGTTTATGCTCCTACTGGAACATGCAGACAGTAAGACATTACAGCAGTCCAACCTAGAGGCGTCGAAAGCATGAAAAAAATTTTCTGCATCGTGTAGTGACCTTATATTTCTTATCTTAGCAATATTTCTGAGATGAAAGAAGGCTATCCTAGTAATAATATCTACATGAGCGTCAAATGAAAGACTGGGGTCAATAATCACACCAAGGTCTATTACTGCTCCACATGATGAAACAGAAAGTCCAGAGTTACTATGTAATCAGAAAGCTTACTTCTAGCTGCACGTGGTACTAGTAGAAGTATTTCTGTCTTATCAGAATTAAGTAAAAGGGAGTTAATAAGCATCCAACATCTAATGTCCTTTACACATTCCTCAACTTTATTAAGTTGCTGTCTGTCCTCTGGCTTCACTGAAACATACAACTGTGTATCATCAGCTTAACAGTGGAAGCTAATACCGTGTTTACGAATAATTTGACCCAGAGGTAGCATATAAAAAGAAAAAAAGCAGTGGACCTAAAACAGAACCTTGCGGAACACCAAACTTTACCTCAGTATGCACAGAGAAGTCTCCATTTACATATATGAACTGATAACGATCAGTCAAATAAGACCTGAGCCAGGAAAGGGCCGTTCCCTTAATGCCAACAACATTTTCTAGTCTATCAAGGAGAATCGTATGACCAATAGTATCAAAAGCTGCACTATGGTCAAGCAAGACAAGCAAGGAGACACAACCCTGATCAGAGGCCAATAGTAGGTCATTTACCACTTTAACCAGCGCTGTCTCTGCGCTATGATGAGACATGAGATACATTTCATGAATGTTATTCCTATGTAGTTACAAGCATATCTGCTGTGCTACAACTTTTTCTAATATCTTGGAAATAAAGGGCAGATTTGATATTGGTCTATAGTTGCTCAATTGACAGGGGTCGAGGTCAGGTTTTTTAATCAGGGGTTTGATAACTGCTAGTTTAAATGATTTAGGTACATAGTGCTAAGGAAAGAATTGATTATTTTTCGAAGGTTTTTGATTACCTCTGGAATAATCTGTTTGAAGAAACATCTAGGTAAGGGATCTAGTATACAAGTTAATGATTTTGATGAAGAAATTAATTAAATTAATTTGGTCTCTCTAATGGGAGTAAAACATTCTAAGCATTGATCTGATTTGGCTATATTGTTATCTACAGGATTAGTTATAAGACTTTCTGTTTTTAAATTAATAGTCTGAATTTTTTGTCTAATATTGTCAAATTTCCCATTGAAAAAATTAATGAAATCGTCTCTGCTATGTGGTGATTGTGTGCAGGTTTCTGTGGAGGTTATATTCCTAGTTAATTTGGCTACAGTATTGAGTAAGTATCTAAGAATATTTTGGTTCAATCAGGGTGGAGAGATAGACTGATCTAGCATCACTAAGAGATTTTCTATAGTTCAGGAGGCTCTCCTTCCATGCTGTTTGAAATACTACCAATTTGGTTTGATATTATTTACGTTCTGTTTTAAGGTGTGTGATCGTTATACCAGGGTGCTAGTTTTTTCTCTCTAATTATTTTTCTTTTAAGTAGAGCTACCTTATCTAGCATGTAGCGGAACATTGACACTAAGCATTTAGTCACGTGATCAAGTTATTTGAGATCAGAAGGTGATCCAATCATAGCTGCTATCTCTGGGAGGTTATTGATAAAACTAGCTAACGTGCAATCGCTAACGTGAATGTACGTTTGACGTGGTAGCATGGCAACGTGCTTATATCATGATCAATACGCAAGTTAAACGAGATGAGATAATGGTCTGAGATAGCTTCAGACTGCAGAAATGTTACTATATTTCCTATATTTATTCCCTATGTTAATATCAGGTCATTCTGATTGATCCCCACTGAATCTAGAATAGACACAACCATTGTTCTCAAAGGGTCTTCCGGGTTATCTCTTACATAGCTAAGGAAAAAAGAGATTTTAGGTGTTAATGACCTACTGGCTGAGGGTTCCAGTATGTGTGAACTTGATTCTGCTGCCTCTAACGCCACCTAGCGGAGTACTATCTCTCTCTCGCTCGCTCGCTCTCTCTCTCAAAGTATTTTGACACTAAGGATTATATTTTTTCCTTGACACATAGAGTGAGAATTTAACCAAACCACATTTCATATATAACATTTAAACCTCCTCAAGATAAATATAACCTTTAATTTTATACTAGTATCTTTTTATACAAGTATCTTTTTTTTCGGTAAAGCTGGCTTTGTGACAATGTCAAAAAAGTTAAAACTATGGACTATATAAATCAAATTGAATTGGATTGAATTAATGGTAGTATTCAATTTTGTAAGCTGTTGACCATTCATAGTCTTATAGTCATTTTTGTGGAAGGTGGGGCATTTATTCCTGAAATTCTTATAGATTTTTAGATGTCAACACACACAAAAACCAACAGGGGGCAAGCAAGTCTCTCTAAACTACAATCAGCATTTTACTACGTCTACCTGAGTCATGATTCCAACTGTCAAAAGCTCCGGAGAAGACCTGAGTAGAATGTAAACAGCATGGCTGTGAAGACCAGTGAAAATATCTGACAGGATTGCGAAAGCCTGGCTAAGAATGGACCCTGTCACGTACAAACTGAGCCTGTCTATTCCCACTAGTCCTATGAGACTTTCCTTGCAGCTTAATAACAGAATATTGTTGTGCTGCCTGAGTTGTGACACATTTTTGCCTTGTAGAAACCTTCCAGCTCAAATTTCAGTGATTAAAAAAACCCTCATAAAAAGTTTACATGTGGTAAATACATTTCCTTAAATGCAAATTAACATTGCACTTTATTACAAGTGTCATCACAATGCAGTTTCATAAATATCAAGGCCTGAAAATCCCAGAGAGCAAATCATAGCCATACTCGCTTATTACGTTAGGGTCTTGCAGATGAACATAAAGTCAAGGGGATATGGGACAAAATGCACAGGGGAAAGAGTGGTTTGGTGAATGGTGTGGAGAAAGTTAGTTCAAATAGGTAGCTGGGGCAGATAGACCTTAATGCCCATGCTTGTGGGCAGGAAGAGAATAAGAGAGAAAAAGAAGCATTCATACATGTGGTGATGAATTACAGTTGTTAACCTCAGTGGTCTCAGTACACCAGCGAACCACTGGCAGGCCAAGCTTTGAGAGTATGACTAAAAGGAGAGGCTGAGCTCAGCACAGGCAGGTTCACAGAGGTGTAAATGACTCCGTCCATAGATGACCAATGTAAAGAAATGCCTGTAGATGATGGAGACCATGCAGAAATATATATATATATATATATATATATATATATATATATATATATATATATATATATATATATATATATATATATATATATATATATATAAGAAATCTCATTATCCCTGTACTGGCGAATACATAACAATTCACATGACTCAATTTGGATGAAAGGATATCAAGCTATGGACTGGGTAAGGGGTAGGGTTAAGGTTTGAATCTATTACAATTACTATTACTTATAACTTGGTTTGTATGAAAACAAACTAAATCCAATCACATTGTCTTCACTAGTTAGATTTCAGAAAAATTTCTCAATATCAGGTTATATATGATTTTATTTTTAACATCAGGGTTAATGAGATTACATCAGTAATAATGCAGAATTACAAACACTATAGCATCTATAGCAGACAGTAAACACTATAGCAGATAGTAGCTCTCATATGGTGGAAGACCAATAAAGGAATTACATCTCATGGCAAAGGTTTTTCAAATATGTATAAAATATCTAGAAAATGGCACTTTTGACATAACTTATACTGTGTATTCTTTAATTTATGCCTGACCCCTTTCTTCAGTTTCAAGACACCGATCAAAGAACTAACAATCAGTGTCAATAGATTGGAGCTTAAACAAGTTTTTACTTGAACTTATTCATTATAAACATCGAAGCAGCATCTTCTCTAATGCATTAATATTTGCAGCCATGGGATTTACAGTGGGTCGAAGGCTAATAAAAACAAGCTTGGTATTATTGGTAATATCCTCAGTTTCTCTCTAAGCTAATGCACACCCACTCTCACATTTTACTGCAGAAACATCCATCTTATCATCTTTGACGTGACCGCATCAACCCATCCTCATTTCCTTCTACATCACACTGTGAATAAAAATCCCAAAACACTAATGGAAGAGATGGAGTCGAACATTGAGCCTCCATTAGCGGTGGAAGCAGCTGAAGCCCATTAGTAGATGCTCAGTGCTGGCAGCGTACATCCTCCACTAGGAGGCTGCAGGTCCACCTGGCAGAACACCCTGGCCATTTGGATGCCCGGAGCAATAGTAGGCACGAGCTCCAGCTGCTCCACCAATGCTAACAGCGCCAAGTCTGAGAATGGCTGTGGGATGCATCAGGAGCCAATAAGCAGAGAAAGTGATAGGGCGCAGCCAATCAAATCCAGACCCACAAGATGAGAAAAATTATGAAAATGAAAAGCTGCAGGTGACGCACAGACACAGAATTGGGGAAAACTCTAGGGAGCTACTCAGAAAAGATAGTTAAAGGAGAGCTACAGCATGTATGTGCTGGTGAATAAATGGATGAACAGATGGTTGGATGGATAAATGGATGTGTGGATGGAATAGATAAGACATTTAAATATAAATGTATATACAGCGTACGGAAAACAACTGCTTTGAGTTGGCACTATACAATTTAGTACATTTCAGTAAGTATATTTTGCTCTAACAGCTAATTACCAAGACTTGCGAATAGAGATATTAGAGTGAGAAAACACTAGACGGTACAATGATTATGCCCCATGGGCTCAAATTAAACACCTCCTGAGATTAAACGTGCTCCATTTTAATATATGCACTTGATAACAGTTCTTTATTTTTTTACTGTAATGGCTGCCCAAGTGTCAGCCATTCATTTTCCAGCTATTGAGAAATTTGGGCTAAATCCACAACCTATTTTCTGACCAACTACTGAGAGAATGCAATTTTCAAAACTGATTTGGAACCCGGAGCGCTGGGTAAGTGAGCAGCCTAATGCAAGATTGCTCTTGTGCACTGTGAGCATCCAATTAACTATAACTGCAAAGCGGATTGAAGAAATGAAAGCGAGCAGAATACAACACTTTATTCAAACTGACATCTGAAATATACTCAAAAAAGCAAATGCTGGAAAATATGCTGAAGTGCTTAATCCTTATTTTCTGTACTAAACGTTGAACAATACTAAATAGATCTTTCCAGAATGAATTCTAAAGTGCACTACTCGCTACCACTAATAATGATCCTAAAATCATTTTAAGAATCAAAATTTTATTTCAGAGAACATTTCGGTGAAAATACCAGAAGGAAGTATGTTAAAATGGTTGGTCTTTGTAATAATGAATCTACAGTAAATGACAATTTTAAGAGCAGCACAGTGGCACAGTGGGTAGTGTCGCCGGTTCCTGTGTCGATCCTGAGCTCAAGTTACTAGCACTGCAGGTTCCCTAGTGTTAGGGTTAGGGTTACATGCCTGATATGTTAAATTGGCTTAGGTGTCCTGCACATCTACCCTGCCACCAGGGCAGTGGTGGTTTAGTGTTTAAGGCTCTGGGTTACTGATCAGAAGGTCAGGGGTTCAATCCCCAGCACTGCCAAGCTGCCACTGTTGGGCTCTTGAGCAAGTCCCTTAACCCTCTCTGCCCCAGGGGTGCTGTATCATGGCTGACCCCAGCTTCCTAACATGTTGGGGCACGTGATGAAAGGAATTTCACATATGTGATCAATAAAGACTCATTATCATTATCACCCTGGCATAAATTCTCCTGCCTTGCAGCCAGTGTTCCTGGTACAGATCCACCTCAATCCTGACTGGGATAAATCCATAACAAAAATAATGACTATTTTAGGCACTGTTAACTGACATCCTTTTTTTTTTTTTTTTTTTGCATTCCCATTTGTGCATCAGGAGGATGGGAAAATTTTGGGTGTCAAAAGCTTGGAATTGTATTGAATATATAAAAAAAAGTTGTTAATATTATTTTCCTGTTAAATCTACATCACTAGGACATCAGATACTAATACACTGTTACAGATCCTCAACTGAACACCATCCCACTCCCCACTCACACATTTCTGTATTGATTCCCTGCATTTTTGACTACCTGCTACTGTATCTATAAACATATTGCATTTAATTTCTTGTCACTACTATACTAATATAATCTGGCAGCTACCCCAATAACTGCTATTTCAGTATATGGCATAAGTTTATCTGTTGAATAATATGTAATAGTATGTTATGTTCACATTCACAGCATTTCTATTACATTGTTATTCTTTTGCGTTACCTGTAATACCAGTCAGTTCCACACTAAACCTGTGTACTGGTTGGTGCTATAGTTTATCTTACCGTGCCTTTTGTCTTGTTTTTGTAGTAGCTGTTTGCATGTGTACTTTATGTATAAAGTATGTGTAGATCTTATTCTTATTTAGTTCTGTGTCGTTTCATGTAGTTCTGTGTTGATTTATGTAGCACCGTGGTCCTGGAGGAACGTTGTTTCATTTCACTGTGCACTGTACCAGCTGTATATGGTTGAATGACAATAAAGCCACTTGACTTGACTTGATGCTTCATGCTTCACAATTATGTAGAGGAACAGACTCATTGAAGCACCCTTTGCCTTATTTAGAGATGTCCAGAAGTATAAAACCATAGCGGGTTCATAATGGCAATAGTGCATTTGGTGCACAGCATCTTCTGCAGGTGTGCATGAGTTGATTGAAGTTCTTTCAGGTGGTATCTTGTTATACTGTACAGCAATGCTTCATCTTGTAGCCACGCTCTTGTCAGAGAGCTGATTGCTTTTTATTCCCAGCCGCTGTTTCAGTATGCCAAACTCGATTCGGGTACTCCGTAACCACATTATCCGTCTGCTGTAGCAATTTCTTTTTACTCCCCCCACTATTCAAGATACATTACAAATAGCATCTTTATCCTACGTAATAGTCTGTGTACTGATATCCTGCCATCTATTTATCATCCTGCTCTACTTCATCTCCAGATTATTGTTCTGTTTACTCCAAGCTTTCCATTTTCCTCCTCCTGATATGGTGGGAGACCAATAAAGAAATCACAGCTCAAATATTAGATTGTTTTAGAACTAGAGATGCAGCACACAACAGGCTTATCAGAATTTACTGAAGTGTTAAAGAAAATGAACTCAAAATAGGTTCAGTTTTTTATTATTTATATTCTAAGGTACAGGTGAAGATACCAAAAAAAAAAAAAAGTTGTCATAATCAATCATGGCTCTTTTTCATTTGGCCCATTGGTTTCACCTCAGGTTGAATTAAGAAGAAATTGAAATTTCTCTTTGCTCCAGTGTTTTGGGCAGTGAAATGGTACAGCGTGTAGGATCCACAGTTTGATTCCAGGGCCAGTGCAATTCAATTCAATTCAGCTTTCTTTGTATAGCACTTTGAACAGTGGACACTGTCCCAAAGCAGCTTTACAGAAATATATAAAGTCAGCATATAGATTTTAAATGTATGAATTTATCCCTAATGATCAAGCCAGAGGTGATGGTGGCAAGGAAAAACTCCCCAAGAGGAAGAAACCTTGACAGGAACCAGACACAAAAGGGAACCCATCCTCGTCTAGGTGACAACAGATGAATAAAGATGAATAAATCCACAATAAATCCCTTCTATAACAGTGTACTGCATGGTTAAATAGTGCAATTGTGTAACCAGGAAATTCATTACAGTTTTCACATGAAGTCTGTTTTCCTGAGCTTGGGTTACTATCTTGAGTTTTACATGTTCTCCCCATGTCCATGTGGGTTTCCTCTCACTGTCCAAAGACATGCCAGTTGATGGATTGGCTCCACATCCACTGAGACCCTGACCAGGACAAAGCAGTCGCTGAAGATGAATGAATGACTGAATGAATTCACCTATTATTTAATGCATGTCAGAATTCTCAGTAAATAGGCAGTAATATGTGGTCCGCCCATCTGAACTTCAGTCTTTAAGCACTAGTGACTGTGGAAGCCCTTTATTAATGCATTATTATTGTTTTGCTTTCTTGTTTTCTCATGATCACGACTTAATTTTCCTGTGAACTCAACATAAAAGTTGTTTGCTTGTGATCTCGCCTTAATGTTCTCATGATCTCGAGGTAACAAAATGGTCATTTTCTTGTGATATCGACATAAGAAAAGCTGTCTCATGATCGTGACTTTATTTTTCTGTGTACGAGACATAACAACATGTAGGTTTTTATTGTTCTGGAGGCAGCAAAAGCTTAGCGCCATCCCACAGCATCATGGATGAATGAATGAATTTTTACTTTGATCAGTTTCATTCACTCAAGCTGAAATAGCTCTGTCTGTCTGTGATTTACAACTTCCACATAAGTGTCCAAAACTTGATAAAGTGGACACCCCTCCCTCTTAATGCAGAGATAAATCCATCTCTACAGCTGGCAGGTATTACATTTATGATGGCGAAGATGCCAGCGTGCATGCAACGCCAGTCCCATCTACAAGGTGCGAGATTTTCTCGTGATAAAATGATGTCAAGATCACAAGAAAACAACCATGTTGTTATGTCGAGATCACAAGAAAATTAAATTGTGATCATGAGAAAACAAGAAAGAAAAAAATAATAATGCATGGCTGCTTAGGGCTTCCATAAATGGCTGCAGTTTGCCCTTCCAGCAAACCCATTGGTCAAGCACTAGGTTCACAGATAAAACAACCATGAGAATCAGCACATCCAGCAGTAGATAAATATATCTACATGAGAGAATTGGCTCATCTTTTGTCAGGGTGTGTATACAACAACTGCACCGAACATGCTCAAAAGAGCAGAAATGTAGGTGGACTTCCATAAACAGCCACCTGCCCACCTTGCTACTGGAAATAAATGTCACAGCTGTGAATACGGTTGAGTCATTCGAGTTTCTGGAGGCCTCCATCTGCTAACACCCTGAAGTTTGTCATGAAAGTTCAGCGGAGACTGCTTATCCTGGGTTAGTTCAAGATATTCAGCATTTCCAAAGTCTGTCATGACCTCTGAATTGAAGTCACAGCTTGTTTTGTGCTCTGCAGAGAGTAAGGTCACTGGCAATAAACTACTCTCAATCAGGTGCTTGTGCTTGTGCTTGTGCTTGTCCAGAATAAGCAAGAGAGCTGGAAGGATCCCATCCATGGTAATTACCTCTTCACCAAACTGCCATCTCTTAATGGTTTCAACACACTGCCCACACAACATTTCTCCTCTGCTCAACTTGACTTTTCCTTTCTCTTTATATACCTCTTTTCTATAAATATATATATACAGTATATTTACATTTCCAATCTACCTGCCTGCAGGTTTTTGAGAGTTGGGTGTAAACCGGAGAACCCAGAGGCTGCTCTGTGGTCCTTGTCCTGTGTGAATATTGGCTGTCATGCACCATATTGACAAAGTAAATACATGGTATTTGTCTGATTCAAATGATCAAATATGAAAAGTGAAGCCACATTGTAATCCAAGAGAAAACACATTGTGTATTTGACGCTAGTGGCATGTCCCGAATAAAACTGAATCCAAGGAAATGCGACTGCTATGGGGTATAGAGCACTGATGTAGACTAAAATGTAGAATGACAAGTGCATTAGAATCTGAGAAAAGCTCTTACATGGCAAAAATGTTGTTTTCTTATTGTACATGCAATATATATATATATATATATATATATATATATATATATATATATATATATATATATATATATATACATATACATAAAATGTGCTTTAGAGTATGCTTTGTTTTATAATTCCAGGTTTGATTCTGCTTACTTGTGCTCTGCTAGCAGTGCCCCACATTTACTGAGCTAGGGTTGCAGTAGGTCAACATCCTCTGTTGCGCCACATGCATTAATGCCCTCACACAGACCAGCCTTGTTCATGCACAAAGTAGAGGAATTAGCAAGTCAAATACTCAGGGGTTATTTTTTTTTTTTTTTTACCCCAGAAGGGGTCATATTTAAGGCTGAATGGAGGTTGCAGTTTTACAGGTCAAATTGTCAAATGACTCACATTACCAGCAACATCACACCAGAGGCCATGTCCTCTTACAGTGCCGACACAGCGTACAAGCAGGGGAAGAACTTGAACTTTTTTTTGTGAGGTAAAAATAGAAAAAAAAAGAGATTTCATTAGGTATAAAAAGGTGGTTGGTATAAAAACCTGGTTTAATTTACACATAACAAACCCACATAACAGTTGATAACAACTGATATACAGTGAAATATTGTAAATGCATGTGTAGAAATACATAATGTATCCATTTTTTGCATTTAATAAAAAAAGGACAGAATGTATTTACAGCATTAGCATATGTACAAGAGAACATCTGTGTTAATTGTGTCTATACAGGGTGTCCAAAAAGTCAGGAACTAATGGGAATATGCTGAGCAAATATGTCAATCAAAATATGTTGAGCAAAATCCGCAATAACCTGATACTGCGGCTGAGAAAATGCATAGAGCTTAAGGGTGAACATGTAGAGCAGTTGTGTCCAATCTTATCTGGAAAAGGACGGTGTGGGCGCATTCATTTTAACCAAGCTATTCAGCTGATTAAACAAGTGGAATCATGTGTGGCTTCTGCTTGACTGGAATGAAAACCTGCACCCAGACCGACCCTTTGCATATAAGATTGGACACCCCTGACATAAATACATGTAAAATGATATATATGTAGTTTTACTGTAATTGGTTCCTCACTTTTCAGACACCCTGTAGTGTTACCTTTGTATGTTTCACACATTAGATTAGATTAGATTCAACTTTATTGTCATTGTGTAGAGTACAAGTACAGAGCCGAAATTAAAATTTGTATATACAGTATATACAATGCTGTCCACTAATATTGGCACCCTTGGTAAATATGAGCAAAGCCTGACGAGGTTGGACAATACATGGCAAGGGTTCTGAGACCATTCCTCCAGACAGAATCTCTCCAGATTCTTCAAATTCAGGTCCATGCTGGTGGACTCTCCTCTTCAGTTCACCCCTCAGGTTTTCTATGGGTTTGAAGTCAGGGGACTGGGATGGACATGGCAGGACCTTGATTTTGTGGTCAGTAAACCATTTTTGTGATGATTTTGATGTATGTTTGGATCATTGTTCTGCTGGAAGATCCAACCATGGCCCTTTTGAAGCTTTCTGGCAGAGGCAGTCAGATTTTCATTTAATATCTGTTGATATGATGTATCCTAACAAAATGTCCAGGTCCTCTGGCAGAAAAAAACAGCCCCAAAACATTGGTGGAGTTTGCCAAAAACGCATTTTCCTTCAGCTTAAATAAAGAGCCGTATTCAGTTCTACAATTCCATCTGACACTTTGATGTAACCACAATATGTTACACTGAACTGTATGTTTTAGGCTGTAAATATACTCAAATATTTCTAGAATGCCATTAGCAGTCAATTTTAAATACCTAAGTCCATAAAATAGATTTATTCCTAAATCCTCGTAAAGCTTTATTGTTATAGTAAACCAAATTGGCATTGATTAATGTGGTAATTACAGCTAGGACTATTCATGCAGCAATATACATTTAGTATTTGCAATATTGGCTTCTTCTCATTCATATATTTCCAGTAATTTATTTATTTATTTTTAATTTTGAATTGTCTCTTTCTTTAATATTGCATCGTATTACATCTGACAGCAAATATGAACAATGCTATTTTCATCTTCAGTTTCCATCCCGGATTTTTTGGGGGGCCCTTTAAGGCAAGTGCCTTTGTTTAAAGGTGTTGGTCTAGATTCTATTGAAAAATCCATCTCAGACACCTCTACAACTTTGGAGGCATGAAGGGAGAGCACAGAAAATTGACTTTTGTGTGTAACCCATCACACACAACTTTCCCCGGAGAAATAGTGACAGACATTTCAGAGTTCATTCGAACTTTAATACAAACCCTTTGCAGAATCTGGAATTTAAAATCTTCAGTGTATGTCAATTACAGTATGCAATCTGTAAGAAATATGAACAACACATTTACATTTTAAACTTCTATCCCATTTGCATAATATTCTATATTAACTGTATGTGTTGTGATAGACATAGTGTACTTTATCCCACCACTGTGACCAGATCAAAAGTTGCTAACAGCTTAAAAACTTTGGCAAATAGTAAATGCATTAAGATTGTCAACACATGCCAGGTGAGAGTCTATATATGAGAAGCCATGCTATTTACAGCACATATCCATAATGGACCTGACCAGAGTAAATGGGTTCTAATCCATGAGGAGCTTTGAAGCTATTAGCCTTTTCTTTCTTTTCTTTTTTTAAATACACATTTTAAAATATTAACATTTCTTTTTCTACTTCTGTATATTCTTTCTTTTGAATAACAGCATTCATATCACTTCAATGAACAACTTGGGGCCCTCTACTACATCACTGATGTAAAATAATACAGCACGGACTCAAAATAGCTGGTGTGAATATCTTAGCACTCCATCGTCTGAAATACAGTATTGTGTATAATATAACATGCTTTACAAATGTACTGCACATAAAGCATTAACCTGTGCACACTTTATGTGTTATAAGCTGTTTATGATTGTAATAACGACAGAAAGAAGTAGCACTGAAATGTTCACTGAGAGTTCATCATAGTTCAATATAGAATTAGTTATAAACTGATATGTCATGCAATACAACTAGAAAATGTGTATGAGTTTTGAAGTATGTAATCTGCACCTCTAAAAGACCCTATTATGGTTGAAAAATTGGCAATGGTAAGGCATGATCCTTCATTATACTCTATGTCCTCTTCAGAAATGGCTGTCCAATGCCTGTGCCAAAATCTAGGTTAGTTATTAGTGTTGAAGTGACAGGGACAGCTGAAGACACAGACAGTGAAACATAGTATGAGTTGTTCCAGCAATGTAGTCTGACTCTGTGATATGTTGTGGATCCTCTCTCACTCCACTGGCTTTCAGCACGACTCCTTCAAAATATTCGGGACACACAAAAGGATCTTTACTATCTCATACGCACACAGAAGTCTGTTTAGGACCCAGTCCAGCAGACAGACACTTCTATCTGTATGTCAATGGCAGTCTGGACCAAAGAATGTGCTTTAAACCTCTTCAGCTTTCCTGTCCGCTGCTCAAAGCTGAGATTCTGCAACCTCTGAAGAGATTAGAAGCAATGAAGGTGTTTTGTGTTGTTTAACTGTTTAGGTAGCCATAAGCCATAAAACCTTAAGAGCTGAGCTGAGGCACTGTGCTAGGATGGGAGGAAAGAAATCGAAGGAACCCACAAGCAAGGACATGAAACTTGTAGTAAGAAAGAGCAGAGCCTGTGAGGAAAACCTGACATCATCCGACAAAATCCGCAAGCACATTGTGATGCAATTTGGTTACAGGATGCTGAGCTTGGCTCGACAAGGTATGATTGCACCTCCTGAGGAACTATGGGGGCTCACAGAACTGCAGAAGCTTAATTTGTCTCTGAACTGCTTATGTTTCTTGCCTTCCTCTGTGGCTCTCCTTCAGAACCTGGTCGTACTTAATTTGTGGGGTAACCAGCTCACCAGTCTGCCCCTTGAGATTGGGCAACTCAGGAACCTAAAGGTGCTCTTTGCATACCACAACCACCTGACTGATGTCCCTGAGGAGCTAGGTTCCTGTACCAAGCTGGAGGTCTTGAGCCTGGCAAACAACCAGCTCACAAGTCTCCCAGATAGTCTATCTGCTCTCACGAACCTGCGGAAGCTCAACCTAAGCCACAACAATATCGTGTATATCCCAGTATGTGTCTATGCCATGAAAAAGCTGGTTTTCTTGCATGTGGCCCGCAATAAGCTGGAGAACATTGCGGAGCATATCCAAGCGCTGACTGATCTAAAGATCCTCATTGTGGAAGAGAACTGCATTCACTGTCTGCCAAAGATGCTCTGCTGTCTGACTAAGTTAGAACTGCTCAATGTGGATTATAATGACATTCAGAACGTTCCTGCTGAAATGCACCAACTGAACAGGCTGGGGAAACTAGCTTCACACCCACTGGATAAAGGACTCCATATCGTGCATAACCCTCTGCTCAAGCCAATTAAAGAGGTCTTAGATGGAGGTCTCCAAGCTCTTTATAACTACCTCAAGGCCGAATGATATGCTGTGCTGTGAGAGCTTAAATGTGGACTATTTGATTGTTTGGACTATTTTTCTTTTAGGGCCACTCATAACTATTTGCGAATCCATAAATTGCTCAAGTTAGCTAATGGAGTTTTACACTGCTTTATTAAGAAAACAAAAAAGACAATTATCACTAACATCTTTATTAGGAAGACCAAAATCAAGAAAATGAAAACGAACACAAATGTACAATTAATATACTTAATGTTATAGGGACTAATGGTAGAAGCAAAAGAATATAAACAGATAACACAAACCTCCCAGCAAAGAGGAGAACAGTATGTAAGCGCTTACCGGCTTGGTTATTAAAGTGTAAAAAAGATCCCTCTGAGTATGTGAAGGTTGCTGATACTGAAATCTTTTCATTCTGCAGTGCCAGGACTTGAGGGCACGTTTAAGGTTCCCAGGAGCATGTTAAACAAAGGGCACCAGCTTGGCAGTTGTGCTACACAAGCACTGGACTTCTCCTTTTGTGCAGCACTGAGTTCATTTGGAACTCTCTATGTACCTGCTGACTCAGTCACGTTGACCCTTGTTGTCCACAATCTTTTCTTGAAAGCCCCAAGAGAAGAAGAGATGCAATTATAACTGGCCTCTACCATTTTCTATGAGTGTTGAATGTGTATTGGAGTGCAAAGCAGAGACATTTCAATTACTACAAAAGAAAGGCCAGTGGTGCATCCTGTTGAAAAGTACGAGGCCTTTTATTTGAAGGGCACTGAGCTTATTTTCCCTAACATTATGTACTATATAATTTCAGCAAGAACAAGAAGAAAATCAGAATCTTTTCATATAACTAGACATCTATTGCTGGTACATCCAAGTAACATATAGTGGTTATACTCATATGCTATAAGCGTACGGCTCTTGCCATATTTTTATAAATTAACATTTTATTATGTCAAATATAATAAAGATGGTGTATTCAACCAATCAGTTCAATGATTTCTTCAGGGTTAACTATTTAACCGATCGTTTTAACTCAGATATTTTAGTAAACGTCGCATGTTATTTACTAAATGTCCTTAAAGAATTTGGATAACTGCACACTTCCATCACCAACAGTTAATGTGTCTAAGCTACAATGTTTTGTTCAGTTGGTTCCCATTATTCCACTCTTCTCTCTAGTCCTTATAATCGTTTATTTTACTCAAGAAGCTTGAACCTTGTTTTGTTTTGTTTTTCTTACATTGAGGTGAACTTTAACATGATTTCTAGTACACGTTGCGTCTGAATTTTCACCGTACAAGGCTACAGCTGGACTTGTGTGAATTGTCTCTCACATACCGCAGCTCAAGGATTCTGCACAGCCAAACAAACTAAGTACTTAGCACTCCTGATTTTGAGCTGATAACCTCTTTGCACTATAGTTTTTCTTTTCTTTACCACCAGACCTAATGTTCTGTGCTCTGGCTAACATAGCACTCATAGTTATCTAATCATTTGCCTATGCCAATTGAAATAAAACAATGCAATATGAGCTGACTTTAAATGCATTCGAGAAAATGTACTTTGTAAACATTCAACTATAATAGATAACTGAAAGAATCACCATTTTGGGTGCTTTTGGTTTGCTGGGAAAAGTGGTACTTTTAGTGATATGTTGGTATATTTTAGATTTGTATTTAAAGGCAAATTATGGACCTTAAACCTATTATCATTAGGTCCAAGTAGTGTGATCACTGAGGGAGAGTGGAAGAGTGACCTCTGCTGCTCACAGCTGAGTTGGTGGCACTATATTAGGAAACATATAATAGGAAACAATGTCTGTACACATATAGCTACAGGAACTATGTAATATACAGACTGTAATTGATATGTATTTACATATTAATATATTATATAGCAAGGGTGACGTGTTGGTGTAGCAGGTAGTGTTGCTGCCTCACAGCTCAAGGGTCCATGGTTCCAACCTGTGCTTGATTTATCGGCTGTGTGGATTTTAAGATGTTCTCAACATGTTTTCAAGGATTTCCTCTGGGTTCTCTGTTTTCCTGTCACCTCCTGAAAACATGCCAGTAGGTGGACTGGCTACACTAAATGTTGAATTAGTGTGTGAGTGGGTGTGTAAATGATCCCCTGTGATGCCATTCAGGAAGTATTCCCACCTTATGTCCAGTATTCCTGGGATAGGCTCTGGATTCAATGCGACCAGGATGGAGTGGTTTAAATAAGAGAAAGTTTAAATAGTGTGAACATATGGATGACAGGGAAAAAAATAGAACGAAATGGAAAAGACATTTACCAAACTGATCCAACGTTTGAATCACAGCCTCATCCAAGCTAAAAACAGAGTAATAAATTACTCATATGACTCATATTGCACTTGAGTCATTTCCATACGCCCGGTATTATGTTTAGCTACACTGACCACTCACATTTACTCTATGATTGTATCCAACAATAGCAGCATCTCACTGGAGACATGATGAGATTCGTCATGGCTCTGTGCACTGCCTGAATGAAAATCTCATGTGCCAGCGAGACAGAATCACCTCAGACCTCCCTATCTCAGTGTGAATAGGAGCATCAGGCTCGAGCACCTCCACATGAACCCCCCCCTCCCCCCCCCCCCCCCCCCCCCCAAATTCCCTCCATCTCATACTCTGTGCTGTTTCAAGAATGCAGTAGCTTTCTCTTATCAGACAAAATGGATCAGGGTTGAAGGGTTGGCGAATTTTGCAGAGGTAATTATGTCCTTCTGGACTGAATTATATTGACCATTGCTCTAAGGTCCATTGTCCTGAGGACATTCTTGTTCATTTGTTTTTGTAGTGGACCATTGGTGCACTAAAAGAAAAAAAAATTAGTTCAACGGTGCTTTATGACTAAATGGATGATAACACTCTAAACGGTTGGAAATTTGGATGCAGCATGATGACCATCAATACATATTTCCCTGTGGGCATAGACACTCTGATCCTGTGACTGGGCTTTGCAGCAATTCAGAAACATGGTTACCTTGGCCAGTTTGCACCAGTGACCTCTCTTCTTCAGGAAGTCAAAGGATATTGTTTACTCTAAACAATGCAGTTATCTCTATATGCACTGAAATAACAGGCCACTGTGATTCTCTTTCTATCTCGCTCCTATGCTCCCCCTGGATGCTGATTAAACCACTTCATCTCTGTCACTTCCACTCATCCATTCAGAGCAGGTTTTTGGTCCTGTTAGGGCCACTTCTCTCTTGTTTGTGTCCTTCGCAGGATCGTGCAATAAATTTTTGTGTCTCCTCTCCTAATGCCGTAGTGTACCTGAACTCTCAGGAGGAAGGACAGAAGTGCTTTGTGAAATTTAAGTGGAATCTATTGAGGGATAGGTTAACTGTATACAGTAGCATTGGTTATAAAAGTACTATTATCTCAGCATTGAAAAGGATTAGCTCGCTTTAGGTAAGAATATTCCTAAACATTACTATTGCTAAGTGACTCGTAGTGCTTTTTTAGAACACGAATGGATTAGATGACAATTATTATGTGGCTCAGGTGGTAGAGCGGGTTGTCCATTAATCATAGGGTTGGTGTTTCGATTCCCGGCCCACATGACTCCACATGCCGAAGTGTCCTTGGGCAAGACACTGAACCCCAAGTTGCTCTCGATGGCAAGTTAGCGCCTTGCGTGGCAGCTCTGCTACCATTTGTGTGTGTGAATGGGTGAATGAGAACCAGTGTAAAGTGCTTTGGATAAAAGCATTATATAAGTGCAGACTATTTACCATTATATGACAATATAAAAGTTGTACTTTACGAGAAAAGTTCGCAGATGGCTATGACAGATGTATCACTTTGGAGATGTGAGTAACTCCTGACTCTCTGACTTTCTCTGCTAATGCAGAATCATCCTGAGATGTGAACTGTTCAAGTCATCCAGAAGAAGGACAGTCTGACAACTTATTGACTGAATCACTAAACTTATCTTTGTGAAGAGCAAACACCTGGTTGGTGCGTGTCAAAGGGGCACGTCAACATATGTGAAATTAGCGCATCAAACTGTACTTTCAACTAAACAGTCTGACGACAGTATCAGTATAAAAGTGTTCCAGTATAAGCTCCTGAATTTCAAATACAACCAAAGAACATACATAATATTTATCTTTAACACATACATCTGCATGGCTGTGCCCTCTAGTGGTGGGATGATAAGGTCAGCATGACTTCTGGCTTTTAATATCTTGACCTCTGCATCATGGGCCTGTGGAGTTATATTCCAATATTAAATAATTTAATTATCCTTAAATTGATTATTATCACATTCCTGGAGTTCTGCATTTGTCATATTTGTAATATTTTAAAAGAATAGTCATGGGAACAATGATTTATATTTTAACAGATGAAAAATAATGACAAATGTGGAAGGACCTTAACAGTTTCTTTTAAACCACAAACCCAGCTTTTAGATGATTATAGCTTTCTAATGGTGTTCTAACTGCAACCTTTTCAGAAGGGGAATGTCACTGGTGAGGAATGTCACACAGAAGGGGAATGTCACTTTTTAAGGTTTCCCCCAAAGAACCCATTAACGTGCTAGATATTATTTCAAAAACACACAAGATCATTCCTAATTTTACATTTTCACATGACACCTGCCAAGTGTTTTGCATATTGCAAAACTTGTACAATCAGGTTCTTTTCAATATTTCCATATTTCCCAGGACTACTTTAGTATCGCTTTATTTGGCAGAACTAAAGACTTTGGCTTCCTTGTTTTGGTCCATTCTTGTTGTCCTTTTTTGTAAATGGTTGAGTAAAAACTCTGCTTACTATATTTTTTTTTAAAGAAAAAACTCTGAAGTAGGTCCTGTTAAGTTTTATTAGTTTATTTTTAGCTTCAAAGAAGGACACCATGATTCCATAACATTCCATAAAATTTCTACATCTTAGAAAACATTCATTAGAATTTGCCCACACCTTATTTGATGTTCATTAACTTTCTGTATTCTTGGGTAAACACTAATGAATGCAAGCTTTCATAAACCTCTCATGGTTAATATTTAATAACCGTTCTGGTTATCCCGGCTCTGGTCTGATGGTCAAGTCTGCAGAGATTATGGAGCAGTTACTCTCCAATATGCAACATACAAGGCTGAAGGCATCTTGGATGGTAAATTCAAGGCTGACCATCAATTCTTTCATGAAAAATAGAGGGTCTTAGGTCCCCAAACCCCAACATACAGACTGAAACATATACAATATTTTATCCTTCCTACCCACATGCTTTTCCATCCAGACCACTGAAGATGACATATGAATGTTGATAAATGGAACTGTGGCCTAATGCTTTTTTCAGAAATAAAATATTTTGTATTCTTGGAGCCCAGCATGCTGCAATGTGGACACAGTAACCTTTCTACCAATCAATATATAACATGTCTGGACAAAGCTTGGGCACTGAGAGACATTGATTTCCCAAGAACTCGCTCATTGGTGTGTTTTATCCCCTAAAGCCACATGCTGGAACCCAATATAATCTCTTCAGATACAAATCAAATAGAAAAAAACCCAAACCAAAACCAATCATATAATGCTGTAAAGTGAATGAAAAGGCCACAGTGCTCATCAGGTATGAACCTGCATGTTGAAGTGTGTCATTCTTTTGCATTTGAAACAAATGAGTCTTTTCCATCTCATGGTGTCTGTTCATGGCGTAACCTAGCTGAATGTGAGACACTGTAGTTAGCACAGAGAGAGAGACCGCAGGATTTCTTAAAGAGTAAATAAAAACAGCATTGTTAAAAAAAAAGGCATCATTGCAATGAAATAAAAGTAGTCCAGTGCAAAATTTATGTTCATCTTCGTCAATGCATTTATAACAAGCGGACTACAATGAATAAATAAAATGTTTTGGTATGTCGTAGCCTTGAGCAATTTTGCTGCTAAAAGCATTCATTGTATGTAATGAAGGACATATTCTTCTTCCATCTCTGGCTGCACAATACACTTCCCAAATGAAAATGTCATAGTAAATGGCAAAGTGAAGAACTAAGATAACAAAATTATATATATATATATATATATATATATATATATATATATATATATATATATATATATATATATATATATATATATATATATATATATATATATATATATATAATTTCCTGTTTAGATTTTTTCGAGGTGATGATGCTTACAAATTGATGACCCAATTATTAGATTCCGAATCACTCCTATTACTTCTGTTATGTCCAGGAGCAATTTTTTAATGAACTGAATCCTAGACATGGCTATAATGGTAATCACAAGGCAAGAACCATCATTACAATCCCAATTGTGGTTACTACTAACTCCTTTTTTTCAGAACGAAAGAGGGGAAATACTTAAATACTTATATATATATGTCTTCAGCCAAACTGCATGAACATGTAGTACATGAGATGTCTATGTTTCATGAGTTACAGTACATATATTAGAATAGACGAAGGAAATTGTACTTTGACCGAGTGGGATTAAATAATATTTTGATGACAGCATGATCCACCATCATCCTGGCTGACCATCAACTTCTTTATAACTGTAATCAAATTGAACCTTTAATTCCATTCAGTGCTCACACATATGGACAGTCAATTTAAAGCAGCTTTTAGGAAAATGTTGCTATATTTTGTTATAATGATATTTTCTATACTTTTGGTCATCAACTTTAAATATTTTAGACTTATATACTTATCTGAACAATTTGTTTATTTATTTTTTCCAGGTATAATATTTTGTCCTTTCACACATGGATAATTCATTTACTTATCAGTTAAGTAATATTTAGAAGAAGAAAAAAAAGTGAAAATTCATATTCACGCAAGTTTAAGTAATCTAAAAAAACCTCATCTGGAAATGTTTTCATATGATTTGTGCATGAAAGGGTTGATGCATGTCAAAGTTTTGTAGCAGACGACTACTGCATATTAAAAGGTTAAAAGCTCAAATCAGTCCAAGAATTCTGCTTCAAAGCAAATGTGTATAAAATTTTAAGCATATTGAAATGATTCACAATAGCTGTTATAAATCACATTATGCCTGTAACTTAAACACAGGCCTAATGACAAATTGAAGGAAAAACCAGTTGTTTTGTTATGCCATGGACTGCATTTTACCACCATGGTTTGGCTCCACTTTTACCCTTTGAGGGAAGTCAATGCAAATCATACAAAGTTCTTCTGACTCATCACCTTTACCCTTGATGAAACATTTCTATCCTGATGGGAGTGATCTCTTCCAGGATGAACCCAGCAACATCCTCAGAGCTCTAGGGCTCACTGAATGGTTGGATGAGGATGAAAATGATGTAAATCATATGCTGTGGCCTTTGCAGTCATCAATGAGAGATTTTTCTCCAATACCATCTTTTTGGTTTGGGGGAATATATTTTGGAAGTGAATGGTGTTCATCCCTCAAGTACACTTCCAGAGACATGTAGAATCTGAACCAAGGTCCTGTGAAGCTGTTCTAGAGGCTCCTGTTGACTCAACACCTTACTAAGATGTTTTATGTTGGTTTTTCCTTTAAGTTGCCCATCCGTATCTGGCTGAATGTAGTTTGCTTGTGCTATTAGTCTTTCTTTATGACCTCCCTGTACTGTTAAGATCACTGGCACCAACATGTAAAGAGCTCCTCGTAATGTACTAGTTTTATTTGACATAACACCCTTAATGTGGCTGAGAGAGCATATCACAAAATCAGATTTTGCCTGCCCACATCAGTCTGTGTGGCCCTTGTAAACAAAACTGATAAAACTCTCCAAAATCTGACATCAGTCACATTTTCCTCTATTTAGTTTACGTCTGCAGTTAAATTTACTGCATTCCCTGATAGCATTTATATTTGCAGATTGTAAACACCATGATAAAGCCAATAAATGGCATTTCACATTTATACTGTGGTACCCCCACCCACTACCAGGGGGCAACACAGAGATTTTGGGCTACTTTTTCCCATTGTAGAAAAGATTAAAACAAAAAAGGCTTGAAATATTTCACTTTATGCATATTCTAATTTTTTGAGATGCTCCTGTACAAGCAAACTAGGATGTGTTAAGCTTAAACATATGCATACACATATTAACACAATAGTTTTTTCATTACTAAATTTGTGCATTCAACAACCATTTGTCTCTTTTGTGTTTCAAAGTTCATTGGTTTTCCCCAAAGTGATGGATGACAAAAGGATTTTACATGTGTGCATACCACAGGAAACAGGAAATAGCCAAAGGTCGCATTAGGCTTCCTGGAAACCGAAAGCAATGTAAAAAAAAAAATGTTTTTCTTTTCAAGGATGACAATTGATACTTATTTTAAATACCCCACACATTAAAAAGAGAAAATGCTTTTTTTTACTGACAGAGAAAGAAGTTATAAGAATTCTTATTTATCATTTCTGCCATTCTCCCATTCTCTCTAGAAGGATGACAATATTTCTGGGGTTGACTGTGTCTTTGCACATACAGCATAAACTTATCAGTGCTCTTCCTGGAGTTACTGCATTAGTTCAAATGTGATTCAGATGTGTTATATAAGACTTATATAAAAACACTGTGATAAAGAGAGAATAGGGAGATTAAGGACCTCCACATAGGATTTTGAGTTCTGGGACGCATTTCATGAGAAAATAAATTCTATAAAAATAGTTAAAGATAAATATTTAACTTAAAGATATCCTAACCCTAATACCAAAGATAACTTTCTATTGAAGGTGTAATCACAACAAATTATTTCAAAATCCAAATATGGAGCTGACACATATGAATTTAACAAAAATCAACTGTCCTAATTCCCTCGACTTGTCCTTACTTAATTCAGTCCCAACCTTTAAGCAGTGCAACTTGCAGGTGAGTTTTAGTGCCAATGACTCATTCACTCCAAGGGGTAATTTAGAGCAGCCAAACCACCTACCAACATGTTTTCGGGACGTAGGTGGAAAACAGAGCTCAGGACTGAATCATGTATCATGTATCCAGGAGCTGTGTGCACCAGCACTACCTGCGCCATCATGACTATATTTAAGTATTTAAACTTATCAGGATGTGAGGAAATGAAGTCACCTTCTCTTAAAAATTCCAACAAAAAAGAAACTCAACAATGGAGAGTCAACGTGAATTGTGATAACGAAAGTATGAAGGACATCTTGACAATTTATCCTTAAGACTGAATAGATGAATAGTGTTTCAGTGGGATGAGATGAGACAGTGAAATTTGGAGTCTGTCTGGAGTCTGGATTGACGGTCTATGTCTGAAAACAATTCTTCTTCTGTGTTCTTTTTTTCAAACTTTTTCTATTTAAAAACTGAAAAGGGAATCTATGACCTCTAAATGCTGTACTGAATATAGGTGCTGAACTTACAGGATGAACGTACAACAGCATAGAGTTATACAACATACTGGTGAACCCTTGGTTATTATCGAAACTTCTCCTATTAATGAAGCTAAACTTAAAACGATCCCTGGTAACTTTTTGGTATGTTACGTTCCATGCTTTTTAACAGGTTGTAATTTGTTGAGCTCTATGATATAAGATACACTACATGGCCAAAGGTTTGTGGACACCTGACCACCATACTCTTCCCAAAACTGTTCCCAAAAGTTTGAAGCACACAATTGTCACACAACTGTCTCAAATTGTAGCATTACAATTTCCATTCATTGGAACTAATGAAAATTAGTTGACAATGCTCCTGTGCACAAAGCAAGGTCCAAGAACACATGCTTTGCCTTGGTTGGAGTGGAAGAACTCAACTGGCCTGCAAAGAACTCTGACCTCAACCCCACTGAATACCTTCAGGATTCTCTGGAATGTGCCCCAAGCCTCCTCACCCAACATCAGTGCCTGACCTCACTCATGCTCTTGTGGCTGAATGGGCAAATCACCACATTCACGCTCCAAAATCTAGTGCAAAGCCTTCTCAGAAGAGTGGAGGTTATTATAACAGCAAAAGATTGACTAAATTTGGAATCAGATGTTCAAAAAGCACATACAGGTGTGATGGTCAGGTGTCCACAGACTTTTGGTCATATATTCTGTATGATATATATGATATACTAACAGCCCATATCAGACATTACACCAAAGAACCACGTAGAACAAGAGCTACAAGTAGTATATCTAGTGTAAAGCAGTGGTTCTCAAAGCAGAGCCAGGGGGTCCAGCCAGTTTTCTGTATCATTTATCTTATACAGGGTCGCAGGGTGTCTGAAGCTTATCCCAGGGGACTTGGGGCACAATGCAAGGGACACCCTGGACTGGGTGCCAACACATCGCAGGGCACAATCGCACACACACCCATTCACATACCATGGACAATTTATACCAATATACAACCTACAGTGCATGTCTCTGGCCTGGGTGAGCAAACTGGAGTGCTTGGAGGAGACCCCCAAAGCACGGGTAGAACATGCAAACTCCACATATCCTCGAACCCCAATTCAGATTCAAATGTTCTAACAACTAAGCAACTGTGCCCAAGCTCTATGCCTATAATAAACAGTCAGAATATTTTTGCAATTTTAAATAAAGAGCTTAATGAATCTGTACTAAGTGTGTCAGTGAAAGTTATGTTACAGTTATTCACAGCTCCAGGGTTCTTGGTTCTATCTTGAGCTCGGCTTACTGTCTATTTAGCATTTCGCATGTTCTCGCCATGTCTATATGGGTTCTCTGGTTTCCTTCCACCTCCCAAATAAATGGTAGTAGCTGTCTATGTTAAATTGCCCCTAGGTATGAATGAGTGTAGGAATGTTTGTGTGCATGGTACCCTGCTATGGACTGACGTCCCATCTGACGTGTATTCTAGCCTAATGCCTAGTGTTCCCAGAATAGGCTATGGATCCTTCGTGACC
This sequence comes from Ictalurus punctatus, assembly GCF_001660625.3. Lineage (NCBI taxonomy): Eukaryota > Metazoa > Chordata > Actinopteri > Siluriformes > Ictaluridae > Ictalurus > Ictalurus punctatus. The sequence continues at coordinate 26,966,459 of NC_030416.2, forward strand.
CTGACCAGGATAAAGCGGTTACTGAAGAGGAAGATTTAAATGCTCGGATTCTAGAGAAATATTCACCTGGTAAAATAAAAAGATATACTGTATAACATCAGGGGGAGAGACTGTGGGGAATACAGTTTATAGTTTACCTTTACAAATGATTTAAGGTACATAAATTAACCATCATTAGTTTTTGGAGTAAAGCATTAGAGGTAAACTACATGCACCATTCTAGCTAGAAGACAGGGTGAATTCAGGTACAGTATATTAGAACATCAGGCAAACTGGGACAGTTTTACTTAGCAGCATTTATTTTACAGCCATTGCAGTGGAAATGCTTGATAGAAATAACATGATTTAATTGATGTGACCAGTGGGGTGTGGTAAACATCAAACAGGAAGTTGACTCCAAAAAGTTTGAGATAGGGAAAAAACTTACATAATAAGGTAGTTAATAAGGTAGCCAGGGAAACAGAATGTTATTTAGGCCTACTACTGAGTATGCAGCGATTTTCACATAGTGAGATGTGTTTATAATATTTTAGAGACTCATTACGATTAATTCTGTGATTTTATGTTACGCATCTACTGCAAAAAAAAAAAAGATAAATTCTAAATAATGTATAAATAAATTATAAAAATTGACTTAACTTTCAGTAGTGGTATTCTACCATGATTTTACTTAAAGGTGCATTAGGCAAGATTCGTTTTAGTGTTTGTTTTTTTGTGGTTTTTAATTTTATTTATTTATTTATTTTTTTAAAGATTAAGTCTCTGACGGTTAGGTGGGTTCGACATTTGAATGATTCCCGCCCCCCAAATCATTGGTGGCCCCCTATAGAGTCTACAAAATACAGTTACAGAAGTGACAGGATGCGTATCCAAACACAAACAAGAAAAAAAAAAATCAACAATTGCACCTTTAATATGCTCATACTGGAATATTATTATTATTATTATTATTATTATTATTATTATTATTATTATTATTTTTAGAAAATATAGGTTTGAATTGAAATATAAACAGTATTATTGTTATGATGGGTGTAAGAAATGAATTATGAATGTAGTCACAACTTAATATGTACTTATAACTGTGTTCATTAATAAATATATAAACAAGTCTGCTACAAATAAGTACGTTTTTTTGGTTTGTTCTTGTTGTCATTGAGGGTGAAAGTAAAACCCTAAACCAATGAAACAATGTGTCCCAAATGACCAAACCTGACATTTCAAATTGGTTTTCATCCAACCTTGACAAATGGATCAGTCATGCTATTTTACATTATGATATCAACATTTCACATGTGGATAGTCAACATTGTGAGGATTTCACAAATGCATCATATCTTGGGAATTTTCTTTTATTAATGGCAACAAAGTGTGGATAATATGGAAACGGAAAATCTGTTCCAGTAAATCTGATTTCCCTCTACACAGCCTACTAATGATACAGAAGGTGAAGGCAGCACCACAGCGACATGGAATGGCACAGTTTAGTACCTTTTTTTTCTGGCACTGTGTCGATTCTTATGGAAATGTTACCAGTAGGCTAAGACTTTGCTCCACTCTATCTGATGAAAGTGTGTTAAGAGCCGTTACACAGCTGTCAGAGAAAGCCTGACACAATCCAGACCCTCATCTCTGTTCTGCTGCTCTGATTAACATCTACACAAACACCTCTTCGTGGAGCTCAGCACGCTTTCTGAACTCAGTCTGTCAGCAATTCCAGCGCATTAAAACAAATTCCCATGAAACAAATCCCGCCGTGCTTCATTAAACCAGCGCGCGACACAACAGCTCCATCGTTGCGCAAAAGTTGCGCGAGACTCCCTCCTCCAGCTTTAACAACCCATGCAGGGCTTCGCTGAGGCACACAATCTTATTACGCACGTGCATGGAGGAACAAAAAAGAAAAAAGAAAAAAAAAACCCAAACGTGCTCATAACTCTTTCGTAGGCGTATAGGCGTACTCCCGAGATCCACAGCACTCCAACTACAATAAAACCAGCCTCAGATACCGGAACACGCGCTAGACTACTACACGCTCAGAAAGCTTTACACACTACCCGGCGAATTTGTGCACAAGTATAGAGAGTGTCCCCTAAAATAATGATTGCATGCTATATAGTAGGCTAGTGTGCACTTTTTAGGAGGCAGCCCTGCTTCTTTGCGCTCTGTGCGCGCGCGGTGACGTCAGCACCTCTCTGCGCTGGGTAGAAGTCACTCCGGCTGTGTGGAGCCGCGCGCGCGCACACACACACACACACACAGACACACACACACACACACACACACACAGACAGTTAACCAAGTGGAGAGAGAGAGAGAGAGAGAGAGAGAGACGGAGCCGACTTTAGTTGTACCGCGCAAACCCGTTAAAAGCCGGAGTACTGAAGCAGTGGAAGTGCGGGACACCACGCACACCGACACATTTGCGTTTTTCCCCCTGGAGCTCGGGGGTTAGCGTCCGCTACTCTCCTGCAATGGATAGAGTTTTAACTTGTCTCCTGGCTGTACTCAGTTTACTGCTTTCAGTTCGAGGACAAGTATTCAGAGGTAGGTCCTGCTGCTGTTTCTGAATAACATCCATGTTTGGGTTGTTAGTGCGGGAGGTTTGGTGTTGTGCTCTGAAGTTGCTTCTCCAAAAGCAAACGATTTGGTGAACTTTTATCAGCCGGATAAGGCGATGTCGTGCTTCACATTCCTGACCTGTGATAACACTGCAGGCTGAGCAACTTCACAGAAACTTGTCTTTGTCACGCGCGGGGAGATAGGAGTCGTTTCCTCGCGCAGTGGACACGGCTGTGTTGTCGGCTTTCTGCGTGGACGGCTTATGGCGCTGCTTTATATACCGCCGGGTAAACTTTGGCTCGGAGCTCGAAGCATAACTGAGTGCAACACCGGATCTCAAACTATCATCTCAGTATCTTCTGGGGTCATTCGCGTCCACTGCAAACGACCCGAACTATTTCAGTTTATTATCCACAGGGCGCACAAGTGAACATGGGTGTCATTTCAACACTGTAAGTGTGTTGTTGTTGTTGTTGTTGTTGTTGTTGGTGGTGGTGTGTGTGTGAGGGCACTGCTTTTCTTTTTTGAGAGTCGGCTGAAGAAATTACTAGTACCCGTTACATTTAGGCAATACTCCAAAACAACAACAACGACAACAACAACAACAAATGTTCATCTCGGAAAGCTTTAGAGCTCCTTAATGAAACTTGGATTATTCCATATATTGGAAATATTTGCTACAAGGTCTCTAGAGGCACTTCTACATGTTCAACCGGCAAAACAAGCCGGGAAAACACTTTAAAGATCTTTTAAAACAAAACAAAACAACAACAAAAAAGCTTTTTGTTTGATTGTTTAAAAGTTAAACGTGCGCTAATTAGACTTAACTTTTCCATTCATTTATTTTTTTTCCCCCAAAACTTTCCTCCTAAGCATTCAGTTCAAGTGGCCAGCAGAGGAGTGGATAATCCGTGCACACACACACACACACACACACACACACACAGAGAGTGAGAGAGAGCTAGCTGTTTGTTTGAACTGCTCTAACCGGCTAGAAGTCTAATCTTATCAAACCAAGCCGTTACTTTTTATAGAGTCTGATCATTCCTCTAGCGTTAGACTCCAGTTACAATCTGGCTGAACCTACAAGCATGAACTACACTTTATTCTCCATGACTAAAAGAAGCAAAAAAGCACACAAACAAACAAACAAACAAACAAACAAAAAAAAACCCCAAAACAAACACACAAACACACACGCCCGCGTTTGATAATCCATTTAAAGACTGCTTGAACTTTTATATGTCCTTTTTTTGTTTTTATTTTGTCCATCCTCTTCCTTTCTTTCTCCTCTTGCGTTTCTGGCGCTTGTGTTGTATTTGCTGTCAGGACAGAACAGTCTAGCATAAACAGACTTTTGCTCTGATCTCTGGCACTCATTCAGTGTGTTTTTCATCACTTGGTAAACTTTGCTGACTAACATCTCGAGTTCTAACATCTTCATCCCTCTAGCTGTTTATTCTGCTGGGTGTAAACTCTTTTTTTTTCTTCTACTTCAAACTCTTTAGGGAAGACAGCTGATTTAAGGAGTTCATCACTTTCGTTTTCACCACCGAAAAACAAATGTTTTTATTAAAAGCAAATAATAACGATAATAATAATAAAAAAAAAAATCACACAAATCCACTATTAATCGTTATGTCCTGTTCTTTTGTGTTTGCATGATTTTTTATAAACACATGGCGCACAGCTGGCACGATCTTGTAGTTCTCATAGTGTCCTGATGGGGGCAGCATCGCACACGCAGACCTCCAGCAGTTCAACCCGTTACTTCCAGAATAAAATAATGCCTTCTACACCATACACTACAAGTTCCCAACCCTGATCCTGTACTACCCCCTGTCCTGTATACGTAGTAGTGTTGTCCCTTCTCTAACACGCACACACACACAAACACAAACATATACTTCAACTCAACAAGGGCTGTTAAATATCTAATTAGTTCTGATTTGTTGAATCGGGTGTGTTGGAAGAGCACCTCAGGGGTACTTCAGGAACAGGATCTGGAACCCATGCCCTAGACAAGTGTGAGCCGTCTGGGACTGTCGGTCTTTGAAGAACTGACATGCTCAGAATTATTTACCAATGTTTATATTCAGTCCATCCAAATATCATAAACTGTGATTGATATATTTTTTGTTTATTTTATATATATATATATATATATATATATATATATATATATATATATATATATATATGCATGTATATGGGCCAGATATTTATTGTTCAAAAAGAAAAAAAACACTTATTCTTACTGTCGGTTACTAACACATTGCTATCATTGTACCTGTGACCCTAATGCATCGGCAGCATTATTATTCTTTATTTATTTTTTGGCCAGTTACGTGAAAGGATATCCTGTCTGAATCTCCCAGCTGGGTCATGTTTTACATTCTCTTCCCTGAATTTACTCACACACTCGCTCTTCTCGACATTGTGTTTGAGTCCCATTGTTTTCTCTAAGCTCTGCTGCTGGTGTATTTACTCTCATGACCACCACAGAAGGACTTGGATCTGACTGATTGCTGTATGTTTCTGAGATAAACAGCTTACAAATAATTAACACAGTTACTACAGGGTACAGGGCTGCATCTTATTTCTATTTTTTTTACCCAAAAAAGTGCCCCTTTTTATTACAAGTGCATTGTATTTGAAGCGAGTAGGCCTTTGATCTGATGCTACACTATTATACTATTAATCATGGCTATTAGATGTTCTTAATTATTATTACAGTAGAACATAAACCAAGAAGACGACTCATATCTGCATACCTTACTTTGATGATATTACGTATGGTACTTTATTAATATGTTTATTTGATAGATGATAGATGAGTCAAATGGGGCTAAGGATAGCCCATTAAAGCTCATAGCCAAGTCATAAGATAGCTATTTTGAGATTATTGCGTGCTTAAATGTGTGGTTTGATTTAAATTGGCTTCACGTTTACCTTATTTGGACATTTTTGTGGGCTGTTGAAGATGTCAGAGAGTTGCGTGACTGAACCTGTGTTAGTTCCTCCATCTTATCTGTCAGTTATGTTTTAAACTTTAAATGATATTTGAGTATTTTGCAGTCTTGGGTGATCAGTCAGGTTTATGTGTAATCACAGAGGTTTAGTGTCTAAGAAACGACAGTCTCAGACCAGCTGTTAGCATACTTTAATTGTACCATATAATGTTCGCAGTTGATCTTTTCGAGTCAATGGAGAATGAAATTGGATCCCTCTTATATGCAAGTCAGCCAGATTATAACAGCCAGAGTAATAACAGTGTTAAAATGTAGTATTCACTGAGAATATTGATATCGAGTCCCCTTCTCATTTAAGACTTGCTTCATTTTGTGTCCGTGTGTACTCAGCCTGCGCAGGGTATATGCTGTGAAAATGACCTCCCATTTGTCACAGGTCTGCTTTGTGCATTTTTAGCATCCTATTACAGAATTCCAATGGCCTGGTATTTGTAGTGGCTGAGCTCTGTAAACACCTCGCGCTGGGTGTGTGACCCTGCTCCTGTCCAAGCTCTACCCCATCCCCCAAAACACACACACACACACACACACGCACGCACGCTAAAATGTCCAACGTCTAACACAGGCTTTCAAAAGCATACACACTTACACATCTGCATGTTATTTTGTTCTTTTAATATGTTTTCACATGCAAATACAGACACTTATTGCTTCAGGGTACTCAATGCAGAAATGACATTTGTGAGAACTGCAAGAAGATGAAATTACTTTTGTGAGCTTGCAAGGTTGCATAGGCTGTTTTGTGTGGTTTCACGTTGGCTGTCTTGTATCAGTGCTCCAGTACTGCAGGAGGTATTATTTAAATTTCGTGACAGGTTCCACAAGTACAGGAAAGAAGTTTGGCTTCTGCAAAGTGCCAACAGCATAAACTATGCTGAGTTGTTGGAAAGGCATAAATGATGGAACACAAGGAAGAAAAAGCTTATCCTAAGCGACAGGGCAGGGCAATATATCGATATAATATCGGTATTGTGATAAACGATTATGCGATACACTTTTCTGAGATATCATTGGTATGGTGATGTATTTTTAAAAAAAGTTTTTAATAATTACAAATGGTACAGAATGCATGTTATTGAATTGATGTAGTTTTTTTTAAAACTTAATTTTCTTTGTCTTTGTAGGCATTAAAGAAAAGTAGAGTCAAACTCAGTTCAATGTTTTTTTTTTGTTGTTTATTTTACTACTATTTTGCAGACCGTTTGTCAGCTAAATAATATTTCGTGAGGTATTGTAGAAATGTTCGCATGTATCGCGTATCGTAGAAACGTTCTCAAGGATCGCGTATCGTAGAAACGTTCTCAAGGATCGCGTATCGTAGAAACATTCTCAAGTATCGCGTATCGTAGAAACGTTCTCAAGGTTCGCGTATCGTAGAAACGTTCTCAAGTATCGCGTATCGTAGAAACGTTCTCAAGTATCGCGTATTGTAGAAATTTTCTCAAGTATTGTGTATTGTAGAAATGTTCTCAAATATCGTGATATGATATTTTTGTCATATTGCCCGGCCCTACTATATTATGTTTGGAATGAATTGGTTTGACTCACAGGCTTGATCGTGTATCCACTAAACAGTGTCTCTGCATGAAGTACACTCAGGCCTTTACACATTTAAATATACATTTTTTTGTTCTTTTCATTTTTCAAGTAATATCTTTGTTTTACATTTTGTAAGGATATTCTCAGAACACACACAAGCATATACCCTGCCCTTTTTAAAGGCCTAACAGCATTCATCTCTAGTCATTGAAGTCTTGGATAGTGTTGCCCCAGAATTGTTGAGTATAATGGCAATTCCCGTTTTCCCATCAGCACTGTGACTTTGTGAAAGATGCTGAGCAAACATGGCCACACTAATTAAAGTAGGTCTTGTCCTCAAGTGGGCCAAAAAAACGAACATAAAAGCTAATGGATCAGCTGTTTGCCCTATCAGAAGCCTGCTGAGGAGTGCAGGGTGGACAGGTGGTCTGTTAGTGCTGCACACGATACCATCGCGCCCCATAAATGCCTGCAAATAAACCAACACAGAGGCGATTAAGCAGCCATAACAGGATAGCAGTGATTATGCTGTTATGCTGTTCAGCTGTTTACAAGAGTGAGAATCCTTTGTAGGTGACTGTGTCAAACCAAGTGTGCTGGAAAACACAGCTAATTAATCCACAACGGGCCGGCGCTGACCCAATTTCCGAGGTGGTTTTATTAGCGGTTTAAATTGCCTGGGTTATCGGCACCTGTGTTGTGATGCTGACATCTTATTTTCGCTGAGGTGGAACCAGGTGACACGCTGGGCAGGTGGCTGCTTTCCGCTGTCTCCTCCCTGATCATCACCACAGGCAGATATCTCTGTTACTCTCTACGGCTCTCCACTGAGTCATTAGCAGTTTGGAGGCCTACGTTAACTCTACCACGGTGCTGTCTTAGTGTTTGTTCGACGTAATTGCGACCAGACCCATTGTTTTATAAAAGGAAGCTGTAAAAGAGGCCCTGGCTGGTGCACGTAGGCACGGGTTTTAGACAGGAAATTGGCCTACCTCAGCACGGCAAGCTTGCTCAGTGCAAAGACTAAACAACACAGTGTAGGAACAATGGTCGTCTCTGTCTGGCCAGCCTGTAGCTGCCTGGGAAGAGCCTGTAAATTCAGTCTTGTGTGTTTTTCTCTTGCATATCCAGTGACATTTTTAATTGTTGCCAAGCATCAGTGACGAGCATTAATCCCTGAGATTTATTTACGTTAAATAAATCGAGGAGGTGTAAATATTTGCTCTGAATGCAAGGACCGTGCAGGGCCAAATTGTTTTTTTAATGATGTTCTAATTATTTCCTCATGCATTTTCATCATGCTTGTGGTATTTTGCGGCAGATGAAGATGAGGGGACCTTTTCTGAATGTTTCTTTATTAGTCGTTTTAATTGGAGACAGCGGAAGCGAGCGCAGTGAGGACGTCAGCATGGTCTCTGTCCAAGATATGATTAACTGCTTTATGTTTACACATGAAATTTACAATTTGGTGCTGCCAATCAAAATTTGCACAACCCTATTAATTTGTCTGTCGTCTCACATTTTTTGTCCACGCATCAGTAAGAGACTTAATATGTTATAAATGAACAGTCTCCATCTAAATTCCTCATATATTTTCTCTGTACGAGGTATGGGTGTAATCTTGTGCCATTATCTGTATGTGTATCTGTATTTGTATCTGTTTAGTACTTCAGGAATCCTGTATTTGTATTTCAACTAAAATAATAGTCTATTTTAATCAATCATGACCCTGACCAGCCAGTTACTAAGGATGAGTGAATGAACACTGTACATTTATGTTAATGAATGTGGTCTTTATTTGTCCCCTGAGCTTCAAATCAGAGTGCTCAAACTGCTTTTTTGTTGTAGCCTGCAAAATCCCAGTCCCAGTGCAGCCATTCTCAACCTGATACCCCATGAACCGTTCTGGCAAAAAAACAAAAACAAAACAAAAAGGGAACAGAAAAAAAATTGGAACTGTTTTTTTACTGTAAACAACAATTATATTCTATTCACTCCAAATAATGTGTTCATATTTAGTTACATCCCTAGTACAAGGATACGAAGGCAAACAATTCTGAAGTATATTATTATTATTGTTATTATTATTTATTCCTTCAGTGGTGATGTTGAAGTTCTTTGCTCTCTGGAGGTGGCACCAGGAGAAAGTGTCTGTGCTCTTACAATCCTGATGTCTTGCTGAAAAGCTCAATCCAAAAAGGAGGCCTTTTCAAATCAGATAAGGGCTCATCTTGTTTTGGAGCCTCCTGCTGCTCCAGGAATAACCTCCTCATTTGGGATTCACTGATAAGAATATTCTGTTCTGATGCTGATAATCACTGCTTCCCTATCTGCATCTGCTAAATGCATTGCAGCTTAAAACTGTTTTGGATTTATTTTACTTAAGCATAAATATAGCAAAGAAGATCACGTTACATCAGCATTGGCAGAGACAATAATTCTCTCCGCAGTTCTCTGCAATTCTCTCTGCCCCAAATCTGCTGCTGATATAGTGCTAATTTTACTCATGAGCTCTACTAGGACTGCACATTGTCAGTATAAATGGCTTATTATGATTATATTGCTTTACATTGTCATTTTTAGATGCCTTGTAGAATATTAAAACAAAATGGTGAACATTTGGTGCATCACGGTTCAAGATTAGCTTGGTGGCGGTGGAGCCGGAGCGTGAGGCAGGAATACACCCTGGATGGGACGTCAGTCCGTCATAGGGCACCACACACACCTAGGGATGATTTGGTTTAACCAATCCACCTACACAGTAAAATCCCTAGTGTTGAATTAACACCCAGAGGGTTCATTTGAGTCCAGTGGACTTATATAAACACTGTAGGGTGTGAATTCAGCACTCTGGGTGTTAAATCAACACTGGAGATTTTGCTGTGTACAGCCATTTTTTTAGAAAGTGGAGAACCCAGAGGGAACTTACTCAGACATTGGAAAACATACGATTTTCTGCCCAGACAGTAACCCGAGCTCAGGATTAAATCAGGGGCTCTGAGATGACAATGCTACCCACTGCACCACCATGCTGCCCCAAGAAGTAGACAAAGAATGCCAAATAAATCTACTTTACTATTATACCTAATCCATTAAGCTTTATATTTGAGAAACATCTGCTGTGAAATATTGCATTATTTTTTTTGCTAATGTTGCAGAATTTGAAAGATGGTTTTCCCAATTTTCTTGTGGGAGGGCTGGAAAATTATTATTACATATTACATCCAGTAGGACAGTTCTAAAGTCATCGGGTGATTTAGATGTTGGTAGTGCTCGGTCTAATTACATCTCTTTGCTTATTTGGAGTTATTAATTTCGAACAGCAGCAGCTGCCAGCCTACTTGGCACAAGTGTGAGAATTCCTTCTGATTATAAACATAAAAGTCCAAAAGCAAAAACAAAGGAAAGAGAAAGAATTGGACTGGCAAACCTCCCACGGTTAGATAAATGGCTATCAAATGAGTGAGTAACCTAAATGGCTTTGCTTTGTACTAAGGCAGCAGGGCCAAAATAGTGCAGTGGGTGCAAATGCCATTATTTGTGTGTGTGTGTGTGTGTGTGTGTGTGTGTGTGTGTGTGTGTGTGTGTGAATGACTTGTTGCTTAGTAGCCATGCTTGTTTTTCTGCTTTGATACTTTCTATAACCGGGCTACCTGACTGACTGAATATGATATATGAACAATGTCAGAGTAGACACATGCAAAGCTTTTATTTGGAAAGGCAAAGTCGCATAGGGGGAACATTGTAATTCCACCACTGGATATCCGAATTGCAATTGCCAGTGTGGTACTAACAATTAATCAACAATATACTATGCAGGAATAATGTCTACTCAGAGGAACATTGTGAACACTACAGTTGAAGAAAATAGATATGGAGTTCAGTATAGTTCAGCTTGAGGCCTCTTTTCTCCCACTGTTCTCAGTCTTTCTTAATTATTCATCCTGGAGAACTTTAGGGAGCACCACAGAGTCTCCATATATAGATAATGAAAAGAGTTTTATAATGAAACAGCTCTAATGAATAGCAATAAAACTCAGTTAGTAGTTATGATGCATTTTATGATGCCCTTATAGAAGCCATGGGTTTTCATTAGAGCAGCTGCTGCCCTGGGCAGCGAGACGCTCCGAGTTCCCGTGGCCGGGTCTTAACTGATCTTAGGCTACTATGAAATAAAACCCAAACATGAGCACGCTCTGAGATGCAGGTTATTTTGGGAAGCGTATTCTCTTTGAACTTGTTTTGCTGAGGTCAGTTTCTTTGCTCTCATTCATTAGTATACAGTATGGAAAGTAATCGCATAGGTGATAATGTAATGCATAATGTTATTAGTTTGGTTCTTTGTTCCTTTTAAAATAAACCTAGGGGTAAAAAAGATGATCCATAGATGCTGTTAATTCTGGCTGGTATGAAGTGTTTCATCTAGAGCAGAGCAGAGCAGCAGAAAGTCCTCAACTAAAAAGGTTGGAGTAATAATAAACATTACGCAATATTACCATGTCACTTCAACAAGCTATTTATTTTATATAGAGATCAAGCTTTTGTATTGATTTTGTACCCAGTGGACCAACATTTCTGTCTTGAGTAGATTACCAGTTCGTACAGGAGTTTGTTTTGTGATTGTTGCAGCCAAAATTGCTTGATTTTGTTGTTTACGATGCAACTGGCGGAGTTATCATTGTTTTTTTTTGCAGAAAACTACTTGGCAAACTTGCAGTTGCACAAAATTGTTCTGCGCGGTCTTTCGCAGTAATGTTTGTTAGTAAATGAGACCTTTTAGATGTACTTACGTTCGATGCATGTGAATCGAAGAGCGCTTTGTCTGAATGTGCGTTGTGATGACATCACATGATGCGCCCTCGCCAAAATTTGCGGCCATTTGGAAAAATCGCGCGCTCCTCCGAATATTGCGGCTTTTGCTTGATTTTGCATTCATTTCTACGATCGCAAAATCCTGGAGGGACTGATTCAATAACTGCAGAGTTAGTAAGTGAACAGTCCAGAAAGAAATCTCTGAAATTCTTTAACTGCTCAGTTAAATGAAAATTGGTGTAAATTGGATATTGTACTCTATTTCTTAATTAGCATCGTATTATCCATTATTCCCACTGTTCTCAGAGTCTGTCCAAGAGGATCAGTGTGTGCGCATTATATGGGAAGAGGTAGAGAGCAAGGGCTTTGGACACTCCAGGCAGTAATGAGCAAAATGTAAAAAAAGAGCAGCTTAACAGACAGAGGTTAGTGTTTTCTCCCCGTGAGAAATGTGCTTAACTCGTACTGCTACGGTAAATATTCATAACAGCGTACTGTAGATATTATATTCAAACTGAGAGTATACTCAATCTGACTTCTGCCAGAGAATTCTCGGCGGAATGAGACATGGCAAGACTTCGATGATTTAATGAACGCTCCATTTTCTTTTTGTTGTCGTTTGTTGCTTTTGTGCCGCAATGCCAGGTGTAGCATGTGGGATGTGTGTTTGTGGTGTTACATGTGTCTGTTTTTGGATTTTGGGTCACCACACAGCAACTGGAGGATTTATGGATGCATTAAATACCCCGGGGCTTTGCCAGCTCCTCTTTGCACCCCATATTTCATCCTTGTTTGATTGATGAAGTCTTGTATGTATGTCATTTGTTTAAATGAGAGAGAGGATCAGAGCTGGAGGAAGGCAGAGAGAGAGAGAGGGAGAGAGATTTGTAAGAAACACAGGAAGTGTCTCTAGTGGCATGGATAAAGTTAAGTGAGGCTAAGAACACTTAAAATTAGAGCAGTTGACCATTTTAGGAGCTAACCTTGTTATCAAAAGGAGGGCCTTCAAAGGAGAACAGGACAAGCTGCTTGACTTTGGTGCCATTGCAAGACGACTAAGCTGAGCATACCATAAACATCAGGGTTGTATAACATTTCAAATATTACATTTCTATAATATATGTTTGGGTGGAATGGTGGTGCATCAGGTAGTGATGTAGCCTTAAGAGTCAAAAGTCAACAGTAGTTTATTTATCATTTGCAGAGTTACACTGGGTACGCTGGGCATTGAAATTGTGACGAGGCTCAGATACAGACAGCGGCAGTACGAGTGCTTATTAGACATGAACAAACACGTTTAGACATGAATGGTTGAGATGATGCTGTAATGTATGTAAAACCAACTCATAATAATAATAAAAAAAAAAAAAATTGCACTTACACCTCTACTCTGCACACTTTGCTTCTTCTGGAACTCAATTAATGGATCTTGTATGGTAGCACTACTTGTATTGTTCTCTGCTGGATATATCACTTTGCTTGTATTTTTCCTCATTTGTAAGTCGCTTTGGAGAAAAGCGTCTGCTAAGTGAATAAATGTAAATGTAAATGTAAAACAGTGGTGGACAATGGCAGGGTAAAAGTGGCATGCGCTATTAAGTAAGGCGTTACAATAAATATTAAATATAACATCTGATTAATAAATATCTCACTGTCTGGAAGTGGCAGTAATAAAGTTGTATTAAAGTAATAAATAAATGATAAAGTCCTGAAGTCACAGCCCTAGGTTTGATCCAGAGCTCTGTGCTGGGTTTTGCATAATTCTTTATGAGTTCCACTGGGTTCTCCTACATGCTGGGAGGTGGATTGGTGACTCTAAATTACCCCAAGGTTTGAGTAAATGTGTGTGTGTGTGTGTGTTTGTGTATGGTGCAATGGACTGGCATCCCATCCAGGGTGTACTCCTCTATCAGGTTCCGTGTGTTCCTGGGATAGACCCCGGAGCAACCACAACGCTGACCTTTAATTCCTCCTAAATACACGAATTTCACTGATTTGAACGGAGGCTGAACTTGGAAGTTGGTCACATATCCTTGTGCAATACAACTAAACATTAAATGATTTTATCTAAAGATCCTGCTTCTGGGCTCAAGAGAATGAATCAGTTAGGCCAGCTTGCACCAAGGTCAGTAGAAATGCTGTTAAATCAAGACTTTTGAAGAGAGTAGAATGGAGACACATTTCTGCAGCCATCTTGCCTCTAGACCTTGCATTAGCGCTGCTTGAATACTGTTATTATGGAGTACTTTCCCATGGGTTGGAGGGTTATTCTGAAGAGGACTGCTGTGGTAAACAGACTAACAGGATCACTAATACCATAGCTCACTCCAAACATTTCAGAAGAGTTTCAGTGGAAAGTCAACACTGAAACGAACCCTCCAAGACGATAAATGAGTCAAATCTCCAGTGGCAAAGGCTAGTTGATGCCAAATCCCTTCTCTGTTTAGATAATTGAAAAAGGAAGTCTGTATGTCTCGTGTGTGACTTGGCTTCCATTTCTTCAACGTCTCCTTCCAATACTTCAAATCTCTGAAGAGAGGACAGATTTTTGCCTCACTATATCCGCTGAGTCTGATGGATCTGTTTGCTCATCTGTTCATCTGTAGAGGAGCACAAGCGATAACATGCTAGAACCGTCACTCTGTGGCAGACTGGTGAGTACGGTATGGTGAGTCTACCTTTAGGTTGTTTTGGTTGACTGTTAGCTGTTAGGGATTCTTTCTAGCCGGCAGACTCACACAGACAGGCAGACAGGTTGGTAAAGGCTTGTCTAGAAATTCAGGTGGCAGAATGGAAGGCAGAGTAGGATAGAGAGAGAGAAAGAGAGAGGGAGGACAGTGACTGTGGGGACAATCTGACAGGCACTTGGAGAGACAGACAGGGAGGTAAAATGACATGCCGGCATGCATGCTGTAGGTGTCACTGAGCCGCAGGCTTGTCCAAGGGAGCTACATTAACAGGGACAGGCCCCGGAGCAGCCTTCCAGGTTTTCATCCGTGTACTGACATAGCTTCTAGTGCAGTCATCCATTCCATACTGCACATATGGAGGCTGCCATATTGAAAAAGGGTTGTCTTTTGTCAGGGGTAAAGCAGGGGATACCAAAGGCATTAGCATGCATTTTAAGTTATACATTACAAAGCACTAATCCACTGGACAGAACTGGCTTGAGTAACAGTGTCTATTTCCCTAATGTGAAAGTAGGAGCTCTGAAGTTTTCTCATTTCCTATGTAAAGCTAGTGTTAACAAAAACAGTAGCCACTATGGAGTAGCTTAAAGGTCTTGTATGTGCTATTTATGTACAGAGACACAACTGCAGCCAACCATACAGAAATTGTCAATGAGGATGATGATGAGGATGTACAGACAGGTAGAAAAGTGATGATAGCAAGCTAAGATACACCTCAAACCACATGCTACACTTTTGCTCTGGACTGAACACCACTAGTAGTACATCACTACTACACAAGTAAGAAATTGTGTTGTAATATTTAGTCATACTATTTAGTGTTATATGTATGCAAGTTGGAGACATTGCCCTAGTGTTTTTTGTTTTTATTTTTTTTTCCAACATGGCAGTTGTGTGATTCACAATTCTGTGATGATCAGTGTACAAGCATGATGCAACACAGTATAAAAGCAAAGCGAGATGCCTGACATAGCAGCACTCTGACGATGCACAGAGGTTTAAAAGGAAAACAACTGAAAGGTCCTGTGTGGTTGACTATATGGGTCAACATTAATATTACATAATGCAAGTGGCTTGATAAGACAGAGAAAGAAGAACTTTCTGCATTTACATTGTTATTTTTAATTTATTGAGTTGTTACAGATGTACATATGTAAGTTATGGGGCATGGTAGCTTAGTAGTTAGCCCGTTTGCCTCGCACCTCTGGTGTAGGGGTTTGAATCCCAACTGCACCCTGTGTGCTTGAAGTTTGCATGTACTTCGTGGGTGTTCCGGTTTCCTCCCACAGTCCAAAGACATGCAATGTTGGCTGATTGACATTTTCAAATTGTCTGTAGGGTGTGAATGTGTGATTGTACCCCCTGGCTCTCCCGTGACCCTGTGTAGGATAAGTGCAGGGTGTCTTAAAAAGTCTTAAGATGTCTTTAATTCCTTAATGTAAAAATAAGGCCTTGATTACCATTAAAATGCCTTAAAATCACATTTCAAAGGTCTTAAAAACGCAACCGAACCGACACCGTAAAGAAGGTTTCGATTTGTTTTTGGCTCGTTTACGTTTGCGATTGTAAAGCCGTGTGACTGTGTTGCACCCAGTGTGTTTTAGAGAGGCTCGGTTCACAGTAACTGCCGCTCCACACCAACTTCATCTCTGTCTGTGCTGTGAGTTTGAGTCGCTTATATGGGATATGCGAAGAAAAGAATTTCACTGTGCAGTAATGGATATGGGACCAATAAAAGACTCATTACTCATTATAATCTGTATTTAGACACAACAGCATTTCACCTGATTGGTAATTTTAAAAAACTGTTGCCAAATAAAAGGAGGTCTTCCTGCGGATTTCCGCCAAAATAAAAGCCACAAGGTCTAACACATTAAGTCAGAAATATATCACTATTGTTATATTACTTTGTACCCCAAATAAAAAGTTATTATTATTATTATTCAGTGCAATGTAATATTACAAAATCGCAACGGTTTGTATATATATGTTCATCTTTACAAAAATGTATGGATATTTATAACACTACTTGTTACATTTAATACCCCTGGCTTTAAATTACAAAAAAAAACTCTGCTGTGAGGGGTTTCTAATACAGCTGCTGAAGAAGTGATGGTAAATTTGACATCTTTTTCTCTTGTGACTGCCGTAATCCGTCTCTCAATATATTTTTTCCTCTCTTGGAAAGTCATGGAAAAGAAATTCTTCATGTTTTTTTCTCTCTCACTGTTTGAGCAAATGGTAATGCAAAAAGGATATTTGCTCTGGTCTGCCATCTACCTCTATTGAAGTTTACACTGCTATAGTTTACTTAAACCCAGAAATTGATGTATATACATGAATACAATCCATTATAGCTGATAGCTATTGTATCGTGTAGCATTTAATTTTCAATTAAATTGCTTTGGAAATGTCTTGAATATAGTATTAAATAGTATTACATTTGAAGTGCTGATACCTGCAGATACCCTGAAGTGGTATGGGAAATGAATGGGTGGATTGTTCATCCATCCATCCATCTTCTATACCACTTATCCTTTTCAGGGTCTCGGGGAAACCTGGAGCCTATCCCAGGGAGCATCGGGCACAAGGCGGGGTACACCCTGGACAGGGTGCCAATCCATCGCATACACATTCAATCACCTACACATTCATACACTACGGACACTTTGGGCATGCCAGTCAGCCTACCATGCATGTCTTTGGACTGGGGGAGGAAACCGGAGTACCTGGAGGAAACCCCCACCGCACAGGGACAACATGCAAACTCCGCACACACAGGGCCACGGTGGGAATCGAACCCCCGACCCTGGAGGTGTGAGACGAACCACTAAGCCACCATGCGCCTGGGTGGATTGTATGAGTTATAAAATAATGGTAAAAATGTGTCAAATGAAAAAGGTTTGTGGCAATCCTACTGTGAAATAGAGTAACCAAATTCACTTGGCAATGAGAGTAATGGTAAAATAATGGATTAAAGGCCATCATTAATCAGGACGTTTTAAGCCCGTCACTGTATTTTTATCAACAGCTCTTTATGCAGGCATCTGCAACATCTTAAAACATGAAGAGATGAAGAGGAGATTACATGATCCTAGAAATCCCAGAATAATTCTGTCATCTTTTAATCCTGTTGATCAGCTGTAGCAAGTTTTAGAAGCTAAACTTCTTAATGTACTGTGGATACTCTTATCACTGAAAGAACTGTAGCCTTACATTTTGTGTATATGTGATCATACTGAAATAAGTAATTAAGGCATATATTTACAGCTTATTTTCCTGAAGCAGGACATGGATTAAATCACAGAGCTTTGGCTCGTTATTAGGTTCTTAAGCATCTCTTTTTAGCGTGAACAGTTCCGGGTCTCCGAGGAGGGTTTACTTAGCCGAGGTGAATAGAGTGCTCTTTCATGGATAATAAGACTTCAGCAGCTGACTTCAGCCATCAACTTTTTTTTTTCATCTCCCCTTTTTAGTCACTAGAGGAGAGGCAATATGAAACAGCAGGGGTGACCATTCTGCCAGCTCAGAGGGAGCGGTGCATTGTACAATCTCACACACAAATAGACACATAGCTTATTAAATAATTCAAAAGCTTGGATGCAGAAACATGATGAACATTCAGATCTCATCGGCTCCCTTTTTTTTATCCATTAACTCCATTGTACTTTTCGGAACCGGGTAACTTTTGTGATGCGTGATGAAAGGTTAAATACTGAAAAACTCAGGCATGGCTTCTTACTGCTTATACATCCAGGCCAGTGTGTTGTTTTTTTTTGTTGTTTTTTTGTTCTGGCTTCTAAGCATGCAAAATCAGAAGATTTCGTTTCCCCCCTCTCTTCTTTTCATCCAGATGCCACTCTTAAGCTTTTGGGTTCAAAATGGAAAAATCTTGAAGATCTCTGCTCTTTCTTGGACCTGTCATAAAACTCTGGCCTTGCTCTGAGTTTAGGATTTCATTTTTTTATATGCTTTGAATGAGATGGGAGTATCATATTTAAAAAGAACATAGGCTCCCGCACCCTTTTTTTTAAACATCGCCATATGGGTTCACTGTCCTGCTGAGACACGGGAACCACTTTTGATTATTTGTATTTAATGATTTTGCAGTTTGTATCCTGATATCTTTAACTAACAAACCAAAAGTTGCTTGATATTTCAACTTTCTCAACTTCTCTCGCTGCCACTCTTGGTGCTTTGTCCCCTCCTTCTTCAACAAAGGCTACATCTAAAGGCATGAATAGATTCCCTATTATCTGTACTCTAAAGAACAGGCTTAAGCTGATAGCTGACGTTTTAATGAAACTGTGACAATACTAATTGCTGGAGAGAAGAGGGAGGGCTGTGGGCTCTGTTATGGCCTGTCACCAGTGAGGCAGCACAAAATGGCCCTGCTGCTCCCTCTCACCAGCATAGCCATCAAGTGTCCTGGCTTTTGTGTAGTTCTCGCAGATCCATCTTGCACACAGGATGCCATACTGTCCGTCATGGCGCAGTCCATCTCTGCATGGTTTTGAACGTCCAGATGATTGCTAAATTGCAAATAAGACTCATGCGACTGGGGACGGTCAGTGGTTAGTGTCGGCTTTACGCGGCCACACTCTGTTAGGCAAGCAGAGATGGATCATTTCTGTTCTGTCTGTCAGAGGCAGTGCTGAGAGTATAAACACAGCAGGACAGAGCAAACTGATTGTGACATTACAGAGCAAGACTGGCTCAGCATTTACATTCTTATGTGTGTTTGTGTATGCTTGTTTTTATCTGCCTGGGGTAGTGTGACATGTGTCTGTATAATCTATAAACCATTGTTTACTTTAGTACTTTAGATCATATTGCAGCTTTCCGCTAACAACGGAACGTCCCCGGATTAGTTGCAGAGGCATACTCGATTCAGAGATCACCTAAAAAGAACATTCGAACGTTTAAAATTGGCAAGGTAGGCAAATAGGACATATTGGGAGATTACTGCAGACAGCGAGATGCTTTCATTGTAATCAAGACTGACGGTTAGCAAAGATTTTGTGGTTGTTTTTTTCCCCAAAACTTAATACGCAGCATTCATGGCAAAAGACTTCAGTCTTCCAACATTTTATAAAAAACTGTCACATTAAATGTTCTCATGACTGACTCATTTTACAATACTATTTTTTCCCCCCTGACTAGACATATTTTCATTATATTTATGATTCAAATGTAGACCTTTTCTCTGCCTTTATTTTTATTTTTTTTTTTACTTCCACAAGGCTGACGGTTGTTACATATGAACTGCATTTGCTTGACAACATTGTCCAGTATGAGCCAGTGATACAGAAGCAGATTCACAATGAAGCAGCTCGGGAGGAGACCTTTGTGAGTCGCGGCAAATAGGTGGAGGTTTTCAGAGGCAGCCAGACTCCTGCTGGCGGCTGGAGATGACCTTCTCATAGCCGTAGCGAGGCAGGAATATCACTCCACCAACAAAAGGTGAGAGCTGTGGCTCTCCTGGATCGTGTCTCCACTGGGGCAGGCAGGGTGGCAGCTCTGACCTTTTACAGACATTTGCCTGGATGCGTATACGTGCATGAAAGTGTGTTTTAATAGAACGCTGTCAAACCACCAACTACATGTTTCTGAGATCGAGACCCCATGCAGTGCTACTTTCTCCTTACATCTGATGTTTGGAACACAGCCCAAAAGGCACGTCATGTGCTGATATATTCGTGCTTGCGGGAATCATGCCTTTCTGGAGATTTATGCTACACAGGGTAGATAAATCTCCATGGCTCGTCTTCTATCTCATCTTCTCTCTTCAATCCTGCCTGCTGTTCCTCCCTCATTCATTCTTTCTTTCTCTCTCCCACACACCGAACGCTTTCTTTCACTTTGCTTTTCTGTCTTTCATTTAGCCCATGACCCCTACTGCTCTCTCAGACTTTCCAGCTCTACAGGAAGTGGCAGAGAGTGAGTGCACGCTGCTGCCCGGTGAGATCAGCTTTCTCTGTGGGCAGCAGGGAGACACAGGAAGCCAGCCAAAGGAAACAACACAGCAGAGCAACAGCGGTGGAGATCACATCAGGCCATGAGCTCATGCAGTGGAAATCAAGAGCTCGACACCATCATTTGGACACACCGTTTCACAAAAGGGTGTCAACACTTCCTCTGTTCTCAGACGTTACTCGTGTTTTCACTCAAAATCACAATAGCATTTTAATTGCTTGCAGATGTAGGACTAAAGCTAAGCGCACACGACATAATTTTAGCCACATGCTAATTTTGTTATTTTCAAGCATGTTTGACAGTCTCACCGATGATTCGTGTAGCCTGAGCACGTCTATTACAAGTAGGAAGAACAGCGCTGAGAAACAACGAGAGTCCAAGAGGAAATAAAATTCATCTGCTCTCATGCGCAGCACTTCCTTGAATCCAGTTTATCATCAGTCTGTATGTTTGAGAAGGTGAGACCCAAATGTAAGCACAATAATATATCATGTATACGGAATTATTTGGCATGTCATATCCAAATGGTTGTTAGGAACAGCAAAAATAAATACATGACACGATTCCTGGTGGCGCACAGTATAAAAATATACTGCCAACCAGGACAGACAGGAACCTTGGGGTGACTTTTGATGACAGCTTGACCTTCGCAGACCACATTTCAGCAACTACACGATCCTGTAGGTTCATTCTGTTTAACATCAAGAAAATCAGACCCTATCTCACCAAACAGACTACACAGCTGCTAGTCCAGGCTCTTGCCATCTCAAAACTGGACTATTGCAACACACTACTCTCGGGCCTCCCAGCCAGCGCCATCAAACCCCTTCAAATGATTCAGAATGCAGCAGCACGCCTCATCTTCAACCAGCCCAAGCGAACCCATGTCACACCCCTCTTCATCTCCCTCCACAGGCTTCCCGTAGCCGCCGGCATCAAATTCAAGGCTTACGTACAAGACCTTGTCTGGAACCGCAGCCCCCTACCTCAACACTCTCCTTGAGGCTTACGTTCCCTCATGCAGTCTACGGTCGGTTAACGACCGACACATATTAGTTCCTACTCAGCGTGGCTCAAGGTCTCTTTCCAAAAGCTTCACACTATCTGTCCCTCAGTGGTGGACTGAACTTCCAACCTCAAGTCGGACCGCAGAATCTGTCACCATCTTCAAAAAACTGCTAAAGACCCACCTCTTCCGTGAGCACTTAACTAACCCCTAAAATGCCAACACCCACATACTTCCTCCGGCACTTACACCACTACTCTGCGAACTTTGCTTCTCTAGAACTCAATTAAAATTTCTTTCATAGTAGCACTACTTGTATTGTTCTCTGCTTGATATATCGCTTTGCTTGTATTTCCTCAAAGCGTCTGCTAAATGAATAAATGTAAATTTAAATGTAATAAGAGCTGAATGTTTTTGCACTATACCTCCAGTTCCCTTTTCAGAACTGACAATCCTCACTGCTCATGTCTCTCCACACAATTCTTCCCCGTATTTCTCTTTTATTTCTCAGTTTTTCTGGTTTCTGTACAAAAATAGTGCAGAACCAATCACCACAGCCAAAGTCACTATGATAGACAGCTGTCCTGTTTATTTTTGTGAGAAAGCAGGACTTGGGAATCAAGCCTGCTTCCTTTCATTGTGGATCGTCCCAGGTGAAAGATTGTGTAGTGTGTGAACATTGTCTGTGATCACTCGTGTAGTATGCACAAAACTACTGATTCCAAGTGATAAAAGTGTGTCATGTGAGCGGTTGAGAGATTCTGTGATTTTATGTCATGTAGTCTGTGCTCGGCTTAATGCGCAACACTGAGAGTATATTCAGAGTGCTAGATAGCCCATGCCTCCTTAGTGCTAATCCCTGACAGTGTTTCACTTCTGTTCCCACAGGGAATTGTACATGTAGCAGAGATCCTCAATTAGGCTTCTGAATGATACAGACGAAAATGCCTTTTATACACCTTTCTGAATTCCTGTCTTTGTGACCTTAATCCCACGAAGCTGAGCTAAACCTCACAGAGGAAAGAACGTGGGGAGGTGGGGAGACAAGAGCCTTGAGGGAAGAGCTCGCTGCACAGAGATTTAGTGACAATCTGCTGAAGCACTAAAACATGGCACCCAAGTTCCACTGAATCTTATTTCATATTGATTACAGCTGGTCGAAGTGTTCTGTCAGTGAAATGGAGAGTTTATGATGATTAAACCCCGCTGCTGTTTAAAGGATGTGATGCTGAAAAACTCCTAGTCTTGCTGCCTTTTTAAATTAGCTCAATATGGCATCCCTCCATGCTTAGTAAAATAAAAACATAAACAGCAAGTCAGCATGTCCTTTATGCAAAGAGTTTGCTGCCATGAGCATTGCCACAAAGAGGCTACTAGTTTTCCGATTTTCTTTCCGTTTAGGTTTGTAATAGATCCCTAAACCTGAGGCTTGGTGTCAAAAGCCTGGCGCTTTAAATCAAGCCCATTTAGTGGGAGATTTTAATAATAAATGAAAGCACTGGAGTCAATTGCCGAGCTTCATTTATTGCCATATTGATTGCAGCGTTCGGACTGCGAGAACTGGAGGCTTTTAAGTTAAAGTCCCTCTAGAGGAGAAAAGCCTGTATGAGTGCCTGGTGAACAACCTCAGTGGGAAATTAGAGTGAAAGTGAGAGTACATGTGCATGCGTGTCATTGTGTTTGAGAGGTTCGGTGTTGCATCAGTCCGAAGCTCTTGGGCTGGATTGCTCCATGTCTCTCTCCGAGTGAACAGGGTCATGAGGCTCAGAGGTCAGTCACTTTCCCCAGTGGGCTTTGACTGTCTCCTGCTTTTTTAATAAACCTTCTCCATTGGGCAGGAGGAAAGGCTTAAATCAGCACTCCCTCCTGCAAGTATGTCCCAGCTGGAATGCTACTTTTCTCCTGCACCTTCAGCTGCTGTAATATTTCGGCCCAAAATGGCAACTTGTAGACAGCTACATTAAAGCTGATCCTGATTGTGTAGGCGTTGGTGAGGAGACACTCCCTACACACACTTTGTCTGCAAATTATGACCACTTTTTTTAAACTATTTTTATTCAGGGTAAGATGCAATCATCCTTGAACCTAAAATAGAGAACTTCCTCTTACCTTCTGTAGGTTTATTTAGTGACACTGCTTATTAAAGCTATAAACGTAAATAAAAATCTGAAGGCTCTTTAGTCCCAGTATTTTTATGAATCTTTTAAACTGACTTTTGTAGTATTTTTTGTACTGTACTCACCCTTCTTCTTCTATTCTGGACAAAAGGGGTGATTTCATCACGTTACTCAGAACAGCGTGCAAATTTAAATTATGAATTTTTACTGTATGTTTAGAGGATGGGGAGGGGCAGTGGTGCCTTGGTGGTTAAGGCTCTGGGTTACTGATCAGAAGGTCAGGGGTTCAAGCCCAAGCACTGCCAAGCTGCCACTATTAGGCCCTTGACCAAGGCTCTTAACCCGCTCTGCTCCAGGGGCACTGTATCATGGCTGCCCCTGCACCCTGATCTCAACTTCCTAACAAGCTGGGATATACAAAGAAAAGAATTTCACTGTACTGTAATGTATATGTCACAAATAAAGACTCATTATCATTATTTCTGGAATTTTCTAATGAATTTTTTCAAGTATGGATAAGTGAAACCAAGGTAAGTGAAACAGCACATACGGGGGTTTTACTGTAATTGCTTTAGCTCTATCAACATAGAGACATTAGTTGTTAAATTTATAACATTGACTATAGAGTTCACTGTTCTTATTTACGTAAATAAATCGTAAACTCGTGATCACAGATGTTAGCTGGCTAGCTTGTTGCTAACAAAACACACGCTTTCATTGAGGCTTTGATATTGTTTCTCACTTTGTGTATCTCAAATGAAAATGGCGTAATTCTGAGGTCAGACTTCTCACTGCCAAGTCAGACTCAGCATTATCCACCCAGTGTTCCCAGACCAGCCTCCTCAAACCTAACCAGGATAAAGTGATTACAAAATATAAATGTATATGTTGGACATTACTTTAATGGTGACTAGAAGGAGAACCATGCCAACTGCTATCTTTTCTTGTGGAAAGCTGCAAAGTTGGGACATGCAGTAGCAAAAGGATTAAAAAAAAAGAAAAAAATTGATGAATAGAAAAGCAAATTTCTATTCAAAGGCGTCTATTTTTGGTCACAAATTGCCACTTTGAGCAATAAAACATTCTATGTTTTTCAGTTTTGTTCTGAATGTACATGAATGCCTGCCTTTATTCCGTCACTGTTGCTTTATTTCACGTATAGATACATTCTGCTAGGCCGAACATGGATATGCACCCTGCGGGTTGCTCTGTTGTACTTTGCATGGCCTATTGATCGGGGTGTTGTGCTGTCACATGGGGAAGAATTTCCCTGGTGCTGTGCTGATGCTGTTTGAACGAGTCATTAATAACCAGAGCAGGCCAACGAAAACAGTAAGACATAGTCAGTTAAAATATTCTGCATCATTACTCACATCGAGACCACAGAATGTGCTAATTTTTGGATGTTTAGCGCATACCCTTCTCCTATTACAAATTTAGACTAGGCCCTTTCTTCACTTTTTCAGCAGTCGCTTGCGATTTGTCCTTGGAAAGCTCTTAGAGACTTGAATGGTAATTTTGTTTTTTTTGTTTTTTTGTCGTGCATGCTGCATGTGAAAGGATGAGACAGCTGATGTGAAATGCATCTTTTCATAATTATTTGATATTCATGAGAAGTGTCTTCCTCATTGTCTGGCTATTGAATAAGGGCCCACTCAATGAAGGTCAGGATTAGGAGCCTCGGGATTTATTCTGCTCGTCTGTGTATTATCCCGTATCAAGTAAAAGCTATTGCTGGAAATTCTTATTTAATCTGCATCTGCGAGCACATTCCAGACTGAAGTATGTCATTAATATTCCTAAATGGGCCATTTTTCATTAGCTGGGAGATTAAGATAAAGTAGAAAAGCTAGTAGGTGTCTTTCTTTATCTCCATGAAGACATGAAACAAAGGAAGAGTCCATAGAGTCACATGATCCTCTTTAGAGAAAAGACATTACGTTTGAATTTTTGTCCTTCTTCTCTGCGTTTATGATATGTCTTAATCTGGGGCGATTGCCAGGTGGTGGGTTTGCTAATCCTTCTGCAAGATCCTTTGGGATGAGGTCAGGAAGCTTGTCTTGGGGCTCTCATTCTGCTTGATATATGAAAATGTCTCATTGTAGTTTTCCCAGTCATTTTTTCCCTTTACCACCAGACAAGAACGTCAAATCTAGAAGAGTGTACCTTAGAATACAGACAGTGAGATATCACATGTTAAAAAGAAGACAGGATGGTATGTTTACAGAGTTGAAAAACAAGACCTGGGGCAATGCTTATGATTGTGAAGCACGGTTCTGTTGCTCCTGTCTGCATGTGTGTGTAAGAGAGAGATAGAGCGAGAGAGAGAGAGAGAGAGAGCGAGAGAGATATATAGAGAGAGATAGAGAAAGCGAGAAAGAGAGAGATAGAGTGAGAGAGAGCGAGAGAGAGATAGAGAGAGAGAGAGTGAGAGAGAGATAGAGAGAGAGGGAGAGAGAGATAGAATGAGAGAGAGATAGATGAGAGAGAGATAGAACGAGAGAGATAGACGAGAGAGAGGGAGATAGAGGGAGAGAGAGAGAGAGAGAAAAGGAGTATCAGCTGTCACTTGTGGTGATGCACAGTCAGGCTTTTGTCATAAGGTCTCTGATGTGGACTCTGGGCTGCTGGCCTGATACTGTGCGATAATAAGCAAGGTGGAAAGATGCAGTAAGAGACCACACACAATACCTCCATGTCTCTAAGCCATATAAGGACAGAGGAGAGGAATTGAAGAGAAACAGAGTGAGAGAATTAGAAATGTAGAATGGAGAAAAAGGAAAGGATTGGAGTTGAGAGAAGATAGAAAGGGTAGATGGATGAAGGATGAAAAAGGGTAAGGTTAGTTGTGACTGCCAGGAACTGCAGCAGGTTTTCTCCCGAGGTGGCGCATCTTCATGACTCTGACATATTGAGAGAGACAAGCAGCACTCAGGGGGTGCAAATACCTCCACTGAGCACTCTCTGCCATTTAACAGACTTTTTTCATCGTTGATATTTCTATCTTTCTTCATCCTTCTTTACTTCAGTGGTTTCCACAACTTGTGGCTGACTGAAAAGTTTTACAATGTGGCACAGAATAGCAGATCATAGACACTAAGATTGATCTCAGTGATGTGATTTTGACCGTGGTTGTTGGAGGCAGATGGGCTAGCGTGAGCTTTTCAGAAGCTGCTAATTTCCTAGGATTTTCTCACACAGCAGTTTCTAAGAGTTTACACAGAATGGCGTGAAAAACAAAAAAACATCCGGTGAGCGGCAGTTCTGCAAGCAGAAACACCTTGTTGAAGAGAGAGGTTAAAGGAGAATGTCCAGGCTGGTTCAAGCCGACAGAAACACTCTGTAACTCGGTAAATAACCAGCTGTGGTGAGCAGAAAAGCATCTCAGAACGCACAACAAATCAAACCTTGAGGTGCATGAGCTACAACAGCAGAAAACCACAATGGGTTCCACCTCCTCAGCCATAAACAGGAATTTGAGGCTACAGTGGATACAGGCTCATTGAAACTGGAAAAAAGGCCAGACAATGAGCAGTTTTTATTTATTTATTTATTTCTGTAGTCTACATTTTGATCATTCCTGCATGACAACTTGCTTATTTTAAAACATATCGAGATTCTGGCCTGCATACCGTGCATCAGTATTTACTGTCCTGTAGCGTTAGGCTTCAATCACCTTTCGATTATGGCCAAACAGTGTTGTTGAAGGATGTTTGTGGGCTTCTTCAGTGTAGTACTGATTAGGAAATGCCGCAGAACATTGGCTTGGGGTTTCATGACCTGAGCATGTGCCGAATTGAGCTGGCTGTTTATTGTGATCTTGGGCACAAATTCAGCTCTCCGAGAGGATTCGTGCGTGCTGGCCACAAGCAGCCAAACAACCAGCTAGTTCCCATGCTGAGCAGCCTGCCCCTAATTCCCTCCACTCGAGCACCAACAAAATGTCAAATGGTCTTTCGAGACGGTCTCTCCTTGTTTTCCGACCAATGGGTGAACGCAGACACACTGCTCCCCTCCCTGCGTCCTTTGCCTTTTGGTTCTCACTGCCAGCGGTGCCAGTGGGGCTGAATTATTGATTGTAACACCATAACCTGATGAAGCACAAGAAGAAGAGAATGGGACGAAGATGAGGAAATAATGAAGGCGAGGACAGAGGCTGTTTATTTGCATATTATTTAAATAGCAATGGAAAGAGGCCAAAAGAGGCTCGACATGGTGGCGTAATGAATCCAGACCCTCCCAGCTTGCAAACGCCCTGCTGCATGCCACTCTGTTGAATTATTCATACCAGCCCAGAGGCAATAAATCAGTCAGGCAAGAGCTAACAAAATTAGCTACCAATTAGTCGTTGTTTATGGTGATGATACCCCCCCATCCAATACTGAAAGAAAACGCGAAGAGAGTGGCTGGATAAGTGAACTCTTATGCCCTTGAAAGCATAGATCTGACAAAGAAAGGAGTTTTGCGAGGGTATATGTGTGTGTTTGAGTCTAAGGACATGTTTTTGTGTCTGTTTGAGTGTGTTTCTTATAAAAGAAGGCAACGGCAGATGACCTTTATGTGCATCAGAAGTGTTTTTAGGTACACTGCAGTTTGTGTATACTGCTTACTTCCATTTCCGTAGATCACCAAGTAAAGCAAGTCAGCAGAAACGTTTATACTTACGATATTTCGCCTGAATTTATCAAGGGCCTTAGGCAAGAGGTTTCCACTCTTCTTTCCTAACATTTCCAAACGTGTCTAACTTGTGGCTACGAATGGAAAAGCATTCACGAGAAGCGCAAGGGATGAGTATCAGCCGAGCAGTGCACTGGAGCGTGGAAATGTGTGCGCACGCACGCACACACACACACACACACACACACACACACACACACACACACACACATACACACACGCACACACATAAATACCCCATTATAGGGTGGCTTTCATAGAAGTGAAGTGTTAACACAGAGGGAAAACTCTGGTCCTGTGTAGTGTGCATGTGTGTAGCGAGTGTTGTCAGGGGAGAAACTAGCGGGGAGGAATTTTGGCTCGCGCTCCTGAACTTTGTTCGCAATCAATGTTCCGTTTATAGAAATCAATGTAGAAGGCGAGTGTGAGGGAGTGTGTGGGAGTGGGTTGGACTGAGACAGTGTGTGCACATTACTGTAACGTGAACCTCTGTTCCACACAGTGGCCTGCCAACTGCACTGGCTTCATCCAAACATGCCTGCGATACAAAGAACCAGATAAGAGTGCTACGAAGAGATCATAGAAAGTAAGAAGAAAGCTAGCAAATATGAGAAAAAGTATGAGAGCTGGAAAGCCAATACAAAGCCACAGAGGGTAGGAATGTAGGCAGCCATCAGTGTCACTATTCTCATACTGGGAAAGTATTGTATTATCTGGTTTAGAGAGTACACCATCTCACCTTTTGGTTTGCTTCAACTTTTTTGCTTGGTACAGCTCACGCTATTCTGAGTTATGCATTTGTGTGTAACTGTACCAAGTTCAACACAAATGTTACTATTGTTGCTTCTTAGCTCATGTCTGTGGTGGTGCTGAAAGGAATGTGCAGAAGCTTGTAGAGTATGTCACAACATGCACTATCACAGACAAAAGAGGCCTTTCAGACTTCAAAACCAACTCCTCATGTCCCACCATTGTGACCCATTGTCCATCACACTCAGTTCCTGCCTTGGGCTGGAATTAATTCAGTTTGTTTGTTCTGTCTTTTCTCAGCATGTCTGAGTTTGAGTACTTGCTGAATGATAGAGTCACTTCTTTCTTATAATAATAATGCTCATATGGAGAAACACTGAGACTAATAATAAAAACATTAGGTTTACAAATCCACCTCCAGACATGTTTTTGGGGAAAGGTGGGAGGAAACCAGAGAATCTGGAGGAATGCTGCTGACTTAATGGCTGTTTCTCGATTCTATGAACACAAAGAACGATCTTGCGTGCTCGTGAAGACCTGCCTGGCCGGTCTTCACGATAGCCTGGCCTGGCTATCTTGAAAGAACGAACTCAGAAGGACAGGAGGACATAGAATGTGAGAATTGAGATGTGCTATGAGCTTCCTGTTGCGCAATGGACCGTCCCAGCACATTTCTAGTAGTGGGACAGGGTCCTCATTTCTTCAGTTACTCTGTAATATGTTTCAGCTGGGTAATAGATTTACTGTTAACTGACTGATTAACCAAAAGTTAATCAAGCATGTTTTAATGTAGTAAGCTCTCTGTTTTCAAAAGCACCCAAACGATAACTAAAAACTAAGCTAATGAGCTTACCGTTACCTCAGAATTATAGCTAGCGTAGTTTAATTAAAATACTTCTAAAGGATAAAGTCGACTTTTCAACAACCTCATGTATCTCTCAATCTCAATCATATATCAAAATCATTCTTTTAGATGCATATTTTGATTTATTTCGATTATTGTTGTTAAAATTACAGGTATGGGTCAGGCTTCCGTCATCCGCTTTTGTTTTGCCGCAATGACTTCTCGGACTTCAAGTGGGTTCAAGGTGTGCATCCGATGGATCCTCGATATCAACAACACATCTGGGTAATTTTATGCGCCCCCGGTACTTGCGTTCTTGAGTGTTGGAATTGATCTTTGGCGGTTGACGATGACGTAGAACGAGTTCACAAGGACGTAAAATCGCATAAGACCGCATTAGTGTGAAAGCGAAACTCGGAATCATGGCATTTGCGACCTCAGTGCGCCCGAGCTAAAAAATGTGGGGAAAAAACATGGAGGCCTTTTGTTAGCAACAGTATAGCCTGCTAACTGTGATGAGTGATGTAAATTTACCTCCTCAAAACAACACACTGTACAGTCTGTTATAGATTAGACTAGGTAATATGTCTGTATGTTGATTGATCTAAAGCAAATAGTGGTATATAGAGCATCATTCCTTTAAAAGTAAAGAACATGCTGGTCACATGGTCTCATGCTGAAATTGGGGTTGAGGAGACTTTCTGCGTAGGAGTTCCTTGAGGTGTTGAGGTGGCGTTTTCTTTTATTTTTTCCTAATCAGAGGTCGGAAATTCCGAGTTTCGACGCGAAACACTTGCGAAACTCTCAATAAAATGGATAAATTACAGCTCTAAATATAACATATACTAAATATAACTTGTGTTCCATGAGAAAACATTTTGATGATTTTGACTATATCAGGAAAATAATAATAAAACACATGATTGTGGAATCTAACGATTAATTACTAATCGTGATTAGACCATTATATTATAATTGTGACAGAACTCTCAGCAGCTGCACATGATTGTACCCCCCAGTCCATGAGCCTGTAGGCTGGCCACAGTGTGATGTGTACTTGGAGGAAGA
Source organism: Ictalurus punctatus (assembly GCF_001660625.3). NCBI lineage: Eukaryota > Metazoa > Chordata > Actinopteri > Siluriformes > Ictaluridae > Ictalurus > Ictalurus punctatus. The sequence continues at coordinate 26,997,532 of NC_030416.2, forward strand.
GAGTGAAAGAGTGTGTGATGGTGCTGTGCTGCTGTCCCTCTCGTGCTGTCACAGCGTATCCACTCCAGCTGCGCCGATTGTGCCAAGCTTTCCCTCAGGACGGAGACGCCGCTAACGCATGTCACCAGCCAGAGACGTGTCACACTCAATCTGCTGTCATGAGTGACACTTTCCAAACACTGCCGCATGCCTCCTGCTAATTAGAGGAGACCTTTATTGCTGCTCAGTCCTCCTGAAATAAAGCAATTATTTTCCCCCTGGTGCTGGTGTTTATGGATATTAGTTTCTTCAGGTTTGGAGCACCCTGCCGGGCGTGCACAGCCCGCTACCGAGCAATGCTAGCATAAATATTTCTCCACAATTACACACCAAGCAGCTTGCATTCCCTGTTTAACTTCTTAGATATTAAATTGCTTAACTTCTAGAAACAGGCATGTAGATAATACAGACGCAAGGTTCTAGTGTGTGCCCATAGACATTGCATTTTTCTCCAGGAAGTGCAATGTCCGTCCTTTCTTTGTGGGCCATGAGTAATTTGGTGATGTCCACAGTGAGTGAATATGAGCTATTGGGGAGGGGTTAAAAGCTCCTTCAACTTCTGGTGCCACATATGGCAAAACAAGAGCACAAATCTCCCGACAAATTTATGCTCTCTCTTAAAGATCATTAGGATTTAGTAAAATTTAATCCCGTCTCAGTGACTCCTCCCGGGGACAGATTTAATCAAAAAAACATGCCTCTTACATATTCATCTTTGTATTTGCTTGTCGGATCATCTTAAGTGTTCTCCTTCAGCAGCAGCCTCCTCATTTTCATTTTCTCTGCTGTGTTCTTAAATCTCGCTGCTCATAAATCACAGCTCCGTACCTTGTCCATTGCATTGTCATGCATTTATTACCTACATTTCAAGGCACTTCATTTCTCCTTCCTCCTCTTCAATGTGTTCTTCTGCCAGACGCCATAAATTAATTTAGTGTCGGAGTACGAAACAGTTAATTGCTCAAGCTTTACTTTTAATTTCGTTAGATTTGTGTTTATGCAGCAGTTATGTCTTGAGGAGCATTTCTTTTTTTTTGCACGTATATGGGGAAGGGGGGGGGGGGGGGGGGGGGTGAAAAATGAGGTGGCCTCTGTTGTCAAGCATGGTATTTTCTGCCTGACTGCACCAGGCTTTTCCCTTTCCTCCCTTCATGGCTGCACTCGCCTGTGGACTATCTGCAGGATGCAGGGAGTGAGCCTGGGATGAATGGGTTCCATAGGGAGGAAAGAGGTACCCTCATGTCCTGAGTAACACTTTCCAAATAATCACCAGAAATGACCTCATAACTTACGCAGCAAGCAAGAGCTGCCAGTCAAGGACACGGAGCTGTACTGCTTGGAAGTAAAGGAGATATCTGTGCAGAACACGGACAGTGAGTGTGATATTAGGTTGTGTGGGTGTGAGAAAGCTGGCCGGGAACCTCCTGAACTTTGGAATGTAGAAGGGAGGAAAGAGACGAGTGTGTCTGTGTTGCAATGTGCGTGGGAGTCTGTGAGACTTGCTAGGAATCACTGTGTAACTCTTGCAATCTCTCTCTCTCTCTCTCTCTCTCTCTCTCTCTCTCTCTCTCTCTTGCTCTGTCAGTGATAATGATTCCCAGACTGGCCAAAAGGGTGTGGTGTTTCTGAACAGAAAATGATCCAACATGAACAAATGGGAGCATCTGGAGAAACACACATACAGAGATTGAAGTTTCCTCTCTTTTTTCTGTTAAGATTAAGCTTGCTTTGACAGAGGTTGATTTGGCTGTTTTCTGTAGAAGTGACAACATGTATGGCTCCAACATGTAAGAATCCTTGCTACTCCTTACTATTATGCGCTTGAATTTTTTTCAGCCAAAGCAGCAGTCTAAACAAAAATCTGCATGGCTGAAAAGCCAGTTCACTGAAGGGGAAAGGATGTGCAGACATGAAAGACGCTCATTTGCTATTGGTAGCAGTTACTTTCTCTTTGGTGAACTTTGACCTGTGAATTCAGGAGCCAACAGAAACCTCTCTTTTGACTTTTGAGTTGCTTATTATAAAGTAGTGATCACTTTTGTCTTCCTGTTTTCTTACTGTTGCTAGGCTCACATTTGGAAAAAAAAAAAACTTGTCCATGGACACGTGGTAAAATGTTCATTCTCTCTGCTTCCTAGGATTCTCTTGTTAGCAGTGTTGGCACCTCTGCTTATCTGATCACGTCTGTATATTGCTTTTAATGAACAGCTGAATGCAACTCTTCCTGAAAGTAAAACCGGTACAGCAAAGCAAACAGGAAAATATTAAGCTTCTAACGGTGTTTTCGTACAGCATCAAAATGACTGAGACCAAAGACTCACGATCAGCTCCCTTTTAAGTTGCAGAAGACATGTTGAGCATGTTTTTGGTTTCAGCCAGATGAACAGTGGGCCTTTCATGACCCAGCTCGACTGGACGTTTGCACTGAATTTGCAATTCAGTCACGTGAAACTGGACTGGGAAAAAACAGACCCGGAGCAATCGTTTCTGTTGATTTTCTACAAGGTAGCAGCTCGATAATCCAGTCAATAAAGTGGTGGGGAACTTGATTACTTTACATTTAACTATCGCAAGACATATTCTTCCTTTCCCCATTCATGTATAATGTAAACCTCTCAGACAATTGCATCATTAGCGGACTACCTCAGGCCCCGGCGAACAATGTGGCGACTTTTCTTTTTTACCATGAGAATCCTATTTGACAGATAGCCTCGAATGTTTTGTGTCATTCACACAAAGGCGAGAGTTGTAACTTCTTAAGGAAGGGGGCTTTTGAAAAGCCCCTTTTTGACTCAGTGGGCGGAGACGGTCTCTGCATGTCTATAGCCTTGACAGTTTAATCAAGATTGTAAACTTAGGATAAATGCTTAACCGAAAATTTACGAGCACACCAAGCGGGGTGGGGTGGGGTGTTTGGGGGGTGCGGGGTGGGGTGCGGTGGGGGGGGTTTGCTGGATGGGGGGATTCATTCTCACACTGAAGTGAGTCCTCTCTGGAATGTTCAGGTCACTGGGGTGGAGAGGGGCATGAGCAGGTCATGAAGAAGGCAGTTCCAGCTGCCTTCCAGCAGTTAGAGCCTTGCATTCTCATTCATTTTTTAACTTGTAACACCTACATGAGGGCTTGTAGGTAGTTCAGTGGGTCATTCCAAGACATAGTGTGTAATGTTTCTCTGCCAGCGTTCCCAGGAATGGCCCAGTGTGTTACTATCACACGGCTAGACTAAATAAAACAGAGCTTTTCCACAGTCAACAGGTGTATACTGTATTTAACGGGGAGAAAATAGTTAGCGTGAGGCAAACAGCTTGTGAATAGCTTCAGTCATAGGAACAACTGGGAGCTTATTCCTGAACTATTCCACCCCTTCCCCCAAATACACACAACCACACACACTCACACATGTCTCAGGGGGCTTTCACGCTGGCAGTTTAGTCTGAAATAGTCGGAAATGCACGGCGGTCCGACCCCGAGACTAACTGGAGGAGGTGCTCAGAGTTCTGTTGCACTAGAACTGTGCTATGATTCCCACGAACGTGAACGTAACTCGTACTCGAGTCCGCACTCGGTCAGGAAGTAAAGTACTAACCTTAACCTTAACCTTAGTAACCAATAGGAAACTCTTTCAGGCTTTTTTTTTTATAAGATAAAGCTGCAGATGTGAACCAGCTGAAAGTCCCAGCAAGATCAAAACTGTCAGATTTTTCTAGCCTTTTAGTCCTTCCAAGATATAATATACAGTATATAGATATTATACATAAGAGATGTGCTGCTTGCAATTTCCGACTTCCGACTAGAAATAAACCGAAGAAAACGCCTGGTCAACTCACTCGCACACACACGGTGCAGGGCAAGGAAGGAGGGGTGCTCTGTCACAGATTTGAGGAAGTCTTTCAGACGGAATATCCCAGACACTGATATCTCAGTTTAAGAAGCCTCTTCAATGATAGCAGTAAATAATGTAGACACTAATATCAGTGAGGATGAATATGTTCATAGCCATTAATTGTGATTAATGCTGGATGGACAATCAAACCAATTATTCATCCAGCAAGATGGTTTCTGAAATAGTTTCCTAAAATCTTATTAATAATCCAATAAATTATTATTATTTTTTTTTTAATATAAAGAGTTGATGGATTTCTACTTTACAATGATCTGGTATTGTAAAGTGATCTGATTTTAACACCTGTCCCTTTGCTTGACCCTGTAACTTAAACCTCGTCATGACCTTTGGCACACGCTTAGAGAAGTAGGATTTTTCCAGTGAGTATCTGAGTAGTGAAAGTTGCATTTATTTTTCATGAACAATTTACCCACAGCCCATCCAAGGCAATTTTACACTTCACATAAAAAGGAATTAATGCAATTAATGAGAAACAACAAAATATGCTGACAGATCTCTTGTGTACTAATCTGTTCTACTCATGCTAATAATGTAATGAAGCTTAATATTTTAATTATGATGCTAAGAAAACTGACACTGAGCCAATTAAAACGATGTGGGCCATATTTAACACAGGATACAGTCAAGGCTCGAATCCAAAGGATTACCCAGACGTCTAGTCATCCCTGAGATTGAGAGCTGGTGGTTTGTTTATTTATTTATTTATTTATTTTTACACGTGAATAAATCAGGCCGCCTGGCAGAGTGACTGACTCTAAACTTCACCAATACAGCAATTTATAAGACAGCTCTCCATCCATAATGATATTTCACAGAGAGCTGCTTTCTCTCCATAAATCCTCTGTTATAATCCCTAAGGATCGCCAAGATGGTGCCCGGAGCTTAAACTCTTGATTGAGCAGTGAGGGCAATGTGCAGGAATCTATTAAAATTCTCCCAGTAAAGGCAGATGGCTAGTAGGAGGGGTTCGATGAAGAATGGACTGTCAGTTTATCAGATGAAAATGGGTCAAGCGATGGCTCTCAGTTATGACCTTAAGCAGTTTTAGGGTCTTAGGAACAAATCAGACTCAATTAATAACCTTGTTACTGCAAAACAGATGAATGAGAGATTCTTGTCCTTATTTTCGAATTAATGTAAAAGAAAAGAAGTCTTTAAGAGCATGTTTTCCATTTTCATTTCATAATGGCTGTCCTTGTAGTTAAATTTATCAGGACACTTGGATTGGACGCATGCTACTTACTCCACTAGAGAGTGATCTTTTGTCTCTGCCAATTCAATGGAGGGTTTAAGGTTGTTATAACAAGTGTATTAATTCCTGCAGCAAACAAGATGGTTGAATCATATTTTTTATTTTATTCATTAAATCTTTCTGAGCAAATTGCTGGGGTTCTAGTCTAGGTATTTAGCCAACAATCATCACACATTTATTCCAGTATGTTTTGTATAAATTTGCAACAGAAGCTCGCACAAACCCGGCTCAGGTTCTAAGCACCTGTTAGTATAAGGTCGTTATTGGGTATTTGTCAAATCTCAGAGCACAAAAATGGAAAAAAATGGGATTGTTTCCCTGAAAAATAAGAAGGCTAAATGGACCTGAATTCAAAGTCAACCATAATTATTAAAGAAGGAATTGTCATCCATGTTTACAGTGTCAGGAAATAGAGGTGAATGAAAATTAGGGGAATACCAAAATAATGTTGTGAAGAGGAGACTTAGGGCTCATATCTGTGATGACTCGATGAGGGAGAAGAACGAAAGAAAGAAAAGAAACCACATACTGATGCTGATGTTAATTTGAAGGCAGCTTTAATGAAATAGGCAGAAACAAATCTGACTCAGAATCTCAGCCGTTTTTGTAAAATGGGTAATTTAACACAATGTCTTCCTATTAGGTCTATTTCAAAGGTTGCCGTCAAAAATGATCGAGGGTGTTCATTTTTGCATGGGAAAAATCTTACCTTGTTAAACAAATTAACGACGTATTAAGCAAGTATAAAACAAGACTCACATTTATAATGCTTCCCTGGAATGGAAATTATACAGCACTGTGGCATTTATCTCTGACATTTCAGAAGATGTACAGTAAGATTTGTAGTTGTGTTTGTGTGTGTATGTGTGTGTGTGTGTGTGTGTTTTAAAAATACAAATAATTAAAATAACTCGTGGTCTTATCAGTGTGAAGAACCTTGTGGATTTTATGTGAAAGTTTACTCAGCTTAGTTTCCAAATGCAAAAAAGCCCTCTAGTGTTGTTGTTGTTTACCTTCTTGATTATGAGATCAAACATAACACGCTGCTTATCTGAAAAGCTTTATTCCTCAGAGTAATTGTTGGCAGAGTAACATACAGGCTTGGACAAATTAGGCCTAGCGTTGCGAGGGGTAAATGAAGAGATGTGTAAACACAGCAGCAGCTCCACCTTCCCCCTGCTTTGAACTTGGTATGCTCTGCCTATCTCTGTGACTTTGTGTGGGTTTTTGCAGCAATGGGAAGCCTCATTGCCTCCAGGTGGGAGGGATGAGATTTCAGTTTTACTCGCCAGGCAGAGGAGGGCGGGTCAGTAAGGTGCCATCCCAGTCCCTTCTTCAACATCGTACGCTGAGCCCTCTTCTGATTCGTAGCGCTGTGGCCCCGGCGGCCCCACGACAGCCTACGGCTAATCGAATGGAAGCGGGCCGGGAATAAATCATCTTGGGAGCCTCCTGATATTGAGCCGTCACCGCCAAGTGAATCAGCCCCGACAAAAATAACCATCCATCATGCTCCTGGCTGCCAGAGCCGTGGGGAGGCTGGGGCAGCAGGAAGTGCAGCTGCGTTGGTGGGATGTTTGATTTGTTTGGGCCTGTTTGTTACACTGCACAGTGGAGGATGCACTACAGGACGAGAGGAGTGTAACAGACGCTATTTGGTATAAAACTGGGTGTGTGCTGTGAGGCTTTTGTTCATGTTTGTTCCGCAAGGTTGCTGCAGTTTAAGTAGTTGAATTATATGCTTAACGGTGCATTGTTCAACATGGTACATCGAAAGTGAGAAAAGGCATTTATTCTTAATTCATTCATTCATTCTTCAGTCACTGCTCAGGGCCACATACAGAGAGACAAGGCTACAGCTCAGGATCGAAACCCACACTGTCTGATGCACGGAGCTATTCATTTTTTAAATAATGAATGTTGAACACACTGGATATTGGAACACTTGATTTTAATCTGTACTTTGTATGAGTGACAGAAGCTTCAGGGTCCCTGGTTTGATCCTGAGGTCAGGTTACTGTCTGTGTAGAGTTTCACATGTTCTCCAGATGTCCATATGGGTTTCCTCCAGGTTCTTCTATCCAGGTCTGATCAGGATATTGTGCTTTTCGAAGAATAATGAATGAACGAGCAATTTATGAGTCCATTGGTCTTTCCCTTCAAAGCAATTACGGAAACCACAGCAGAGAGCTAGAATCTGCTTGGCACTCAGTGAACAGAAATAAAAGACTGAAACAAAGCGCATAAATAAATTACAAATACTCTCCAGGAGAAGTAGAGGTCAAGTAGCACTTTGCTTGCTTTCCGCTCCCTATTTGAGCAAGTCTAATTTCAGAGGGTCGTGGCACAATACAGGGTTTGAAAAGAGCATTTATGAAGAATTAAGGGTTATTTTCTCATCTTTGTGGCACTTCAGGGACCTTGCATGAGCTCCTGCATACATGGGCACCTATCTGAACTCAAGAACATTAATGACTAACAACTATAACTACTCAATGCTGGTGCACTACACTCTATTCTCAGGAATATTAGTCCATTATAAGGGCTCTGAACTGCTGTATTCACTATAGTAAGAGCCAGAGCAGATAGACTGCCCTTGTCAGGCTTTTTCATATAGCCCTACTTGTATAAATGGAGGAAAATTGAGCCTTGGGTTGAATCAAGGATTTGCATTTCATTTTTTTTTTTTTTATATCCAATATACATATACATTATCCATTTCTCTGGTGTTATATCTGAGCAGGTTTTTGTGTGAAATTTTGTAGTTCATTGTGTAAGGGAGTTGTAGCGAATAATAAGCAAGCCCGAGCCTTGTGTCTAATTTTTATTCCTTCTAATCCATTCATGTACTCTTTCTTTAGTCCTTGTCATACTTTGAAAGGTGTTTTGATAAAACGCCTTAAGAAACTCAGGGGGAAAAACCCCAAATCCAACAGTTGTGATCATTGTAACAGTGTAGCAGCTAAACTCGTGTTTTTCATAGTTTTGGTAAACCAGTGATGAAATATCTGCCGAGTTCATTTTCATGCCAGTGTCTGTGTGTAATGGATAAGTCGAGTCAAATAGAAAAGCATATGTTAAAATAACATTAAATAGCATCAAATCTTCTCTGTGCGGAGCTTTTAGAGTGTAATTTGCACCATATGAGGCGCAAGTTCATATTTTATTGGCGCCTCAGTGCTGCTGTCACACAGAACGTCTGAGAACAAGCCAACATCATTAGCTCATGTTGCACAGAAGTGCTGTCATAAGGAACAACCCATAGAGCGACCATGGCAGCGTTTACTAATATACATAGAAGCACCTGAAAGTCAGATACACTTTGTTGAGGCACATTGAGAACAAGAATAGAGGTTGCACCTAAATACTATAATTCTAGACATTTATAGATAAGGGAGCCTTTCTAAAAGTCTTATATTAGAGAATCATTAAACATCATTAAACATGTACAGAGACATAGGCATGATATATGTACACAGCAAAATCACCAGTATTGATTTAACACCCACAATGTTGAATTCGCAAACTACAGTATTCATATGAGTCCACTGGACTCATATAAATACTCTGGGTGTTAATTAAACACTAGGGATTTTACTGTGTAGGGAATAAAACATGATGGGGAGTTATATAATAGTAAATAATCAACAATGTGGTGACCCAACCTGAAGCAGAGTTACTGTTACCACCACAAGGTTGATTATTTTCTAATAACAGCAGTCATGAAGTGTTTTATTCCTCTTGTACCACTGTAATTTTCCAAAGATTACAAATGTTAATTTATGAATGAATGACACGTGCTTTTAACCATTTATAGTTATAGTTCATGTTGTATGAATGGAATGTCCGTGACACAAGTTCCTGTTATCACTTATGTTTAGAGCTGCAACAACTAATTGATAAAATCGATAATAATAATCGATTATGAAAATCGTTGTCAACGAATCTCATTATCGATTAGTCAGTCTGTGCGCTGCACAGGGTGTGTTTACTGATTAAGTTACCTCTGTTCTGAAAACACGCTTCAGAGAGTAAATACTAAAGTTGTGTCCCAAATGGCGCACTATACACTTACACTATGCACTATATGATCTACAGTCTAGTGTTTGAATTTTAGAAAGGTAATATTATCTCAGATGGAACACTGTCGTTTTTTTTTACTAACCAGAAGTATAAGCTGCTTCCTAGTCAATGGCGCATGATGTCATACGCATGTTATGTGACACCGCTAGTTTTAGCCTAATACCCAGAGTCACCGACAATAACATTCTTCAGTTTACTGTTTATATACTTAGTTATATACTTAGTTTATAATATATATATATGTATTTATGCATTATTTTTTATCAGAATAATATATATTCTGGCATGTGTCTGTGTGTATGGGGTTCTTTTCAGTCTTATATAATTGGACAAACAGTTGTGTAAAGTTTTAATCTGAAGTTTATATTTGTAAGACTCAGTTTGTGGATTTTATTTTAAATAAACGAGAAAATGATGCTGAAAGCCCCCCATCCGATTAATTAGAAAAAAAATAATCTGTCAACTAATCGATTATGAAAAGAATCGTTAGTTGTAGCCCTACTTATGTTAAAGCAGTTATAAACAATCATTCCCTCACCAGCTCCTCCTTTTCTTTTTCTTGATGTGTATAAGACAAAAATGCAATTTGTCATAGAGTGAAACTTCACAGTGCAGAGTCCTTTGTCCTGACAGCTGTCATCAATGAAATTATTCTGATTAACCCCAAATGAAGGCCAGCTGTTTCTTCAGATCTTCTTGGTTTCATCTGACTGTTGAAGCCATGGTCTGCAAAAAGCCTGTAAAGGGTCTCACTTTCAAAAGGAGTACAAAAGATTTTCCAAAACATTAGATGCACCATGGAACATCATCAAGTGGAAAAAATGAGGCACCACATTGACATCACCAAGAAGAGGACATCCCTCCAAAATTTATAAAAGGACAAGAAAAGACCTTACCAGGGAGGCTGCCAAGAGACCTACAGCAACATTAGAGCTGCAGGAATATCTGACAAGTACTGATTACACTCTGCATGTGACAACAATCTCTCATATTCTTCACATGTCTGGGCTTTGGGGTAGGGTGGCTAGATAAAAGCCCTTCCTCACAAAAACATTAAAGTTTAACTTAACCACTCCAAACCATGGGTAAAATGTGTTACGGTCTGATGTGACCAATTCCAAAAGGTGTAATAATTCCATAATGTTGGTTGCAAAAGAAGTACATCACTAAAACCCATTCCCACGGTGAAGCATGATGGTGGAAGCATCATGCTTTAGAACTGGGGCTTTTATCAAGGTGGAGGGAATCATGAATAGCTACAAATACCAGTCGATTTTAGTGCAAACTTCCAGGTGTCTGCAAGTAAGCTGATGAAAAGGAATTTCACCTTTCAGCACGACAATGACCCAAAGCATACATCCAATCAACAAAGGAATGGCTTAAACAAAAGAACATCAATGTTTTTGAATGATCTCATCAGAGCCCAGACCTGAATCCATCTAGAAATCTGTGGGACAACCTGAAGCAATCTATGCACAGGAGATGCTCTTACAGTTTTATGGATCTACAGTGTTTTTGCCTTAAAGAGTAGGAAAATATTCCCAAGTTAAGATGTGCCACACAGATAGACTCTTACTCAAAAAGACTGAGTGGTGTAATAAAATCAAAAGGTGCTACAACAAAGTATTAGTTTAGGGGCGTGCATGCTTATACAGCTACGTTATTGTAAGTTTTATCTGTCAACGATTACACACACAAAAAAAAATCATTAAACCTGTTCCTAAGAATGTATAGTTAAATCCTAATTGTATAGTCCTGGTTTCTAAATGTAGTTAGTGACATTTAATGTGTAAAATACACAGATTTGAGCATTTTGGTATATTAAAGCCTGTGAGAATGGCTCCCTGGTGTTCACAGCATCACCTCAGCTGGAGAGCAGCTTTATGATATACTGCCTGAACATGCCTCCCATATTCACTATTCACTTAGAAACCTCAGTTCACTGCATAATCTAATTAGTCTCTGTCCCAGGCCTGTCCCTGCCTGCTGCACAGCTGTGTCTGTGTGTAGCTCTGAGCACTCATGCCCGGCCTCACGCTGGCACTCTGAGCCACACCAATGAGGCCCAGATTCATCCTAATTGTACAGTGTCAGGTCGTACAAATGGAGATGGATCTGACATAATTATGAGGTGGAAGTGCTTCATGAGTGTCATGGAAGAGGGAGCGGGGAAACGAGCTCTGTGTTAGCACCCGCTTTCATCCATCATCATTTAATGGTAAGACTGGAAAGACGGGTTGTCATCTCTCACAGCTTCTTAGGTGAGTTCAGGAAGCCGCCTTGATCACCTGCTGAGACTCACACATTTTCCGGCAACTCATCATATTTCAGCATTTCTCAGATTGTCTGATAATCTGGCTGTAGCAATAACCTGTGAGGTGATAACGCAAACTCAATAGCGCTGTTATCTGGCTTCTGTCTGACAGTGAAGCATACTTAACATTTATTACGGGTTTCCTGACAGTTTGATTGTTACATCACATAAAATCTTAATCCTGTAACCATTTAAAAGCCTGTTCTTATCCATTATACAGTGTTTCCCAAAAGTCTCCATACAGGGAGAGTCGGTTGTGCCTTCGTCGGTGGGTGTTCGTGGACGTGCGCTTCTCGGTCGGTCCGCAGCACTTCCAGTCTTTTTGAATTTGTTAATAAGTTTGGAAAAAGTGTCGTGTGTGATGTGTTTGCCATGTTTCCTGATAAAGTCCATCGCAACCTCGCGACAGCTTCCCGATCCAGCCTTGAGAATGATTTCAATACATTCTTCTTTTGTCAAAGGTGTTCTTAAAAGCTATCTGAAAAAAAAAATAATTATATGCTACATATGAAAAATTTTGGAAGATATTTAGCTAAAAAGGGTTAATTTCCTTCTTGTATGGAGCTTTTGGGACACCCTATATTTTACATTTACATTTACATTTATTCATGTAGCAGATGCTTTTATCCAAAGCGACTTACAAATGAGATTAACTTACAAATAAGTTAACCTCTTAACCGATGTTGCTGTGTGCCAGTTTAATAAGGGAACCAAAGGGTTCTCTCCTTTACCTCAATTCCTTCTTGACACCTATTCTTCTATCAACGGATTTTTAAAGAAGGAGACAAGTTCTCCTGAAATTGTTCCCTTTGGCGTAATGCACTGGCCCCTATAGTGCACGGATTGTCAATCAGTGGATCCAGCAAAGTATTTCAGCTGATCATACCAAACACCAATTTAGTTCCAGTTTTTAAACCTGAACCAGCGTGGCTTCTGTAGCAGATCCTCTGCTGTGGCCAATGACATGCACTTATGCACATTCTTAACCTGAAGGCAGTTCATTGAAAAAGGGGAAGAGCTTTCACAGACTTTCATAGACGGTTTTTTTTTTTTCATTTACCCCCTCGGGTCTGATTAGTGAAGTGACGACATGGCTGTTATGGCATCCAGGTGAGAAAAAGCAGAGAAAATGCAAAGCAATGCTGTGCCATTCTTTTCATCAATGGAATACTTTCTGCATGGGGTGGCATGCACTCAATATGAGTTTCATTTGATTAATTAAGTATTTTTCAAGGGTCAGAGCCTAAACATGGAAGTCCTGTTGGGAAATTCATACTTATGTGCGCTTATTGATGAATACATAATTAACTCACTCATGAATAGCCATGCGGTTTTTCCGATGAGTCACGGATTCGTTTTTTCCCACAGGTATTCCGCAGACATAAGCAACCACTAGCAAGGGCTCGTCATGGGGGCTGTTAACTGTGTAGATGTGAATGAAAGGATCAGTGCATGAGGCTTATTAAAAGTATTAAAAGAAATAGTATATTTTGTGATTATATATGAGAAAGAAACCCCCCTTTCTCTTTGTCCTGCTTTTATTTTATTTTATTTTATTTTATTTTTTTCCCAAATAATAAACACTGTGACCTCGAGGCTGTGTGTGTGTGTGTGTGTGTGTGTGAGTGAGAGAAAGAGAGCGAGAGAGAGGGATTTGTCTACACTTACTGTACCTTGCAACCTGCTAATATAGCCAAAGTGGTCTTGTTTTTTTCCCACCACATTATTGTGCTTAAACGGGTCAGGGATATATTGGCAAATCGTTTATCAGCCACAGTTTGGCAGTCAGAATAGCAAAGAAAGTCAATGCTATCACTTGTCACAAAACCGGTATTGAAATTACAAGTCCAAATTATGTGAGCTGTAGCTAAGACTATGTGATTATTACTGTGTGTACCGTGTTTAACAGAGTAATCAAATTGAATACATAACGCATTTGTTATTGTAAGAGACCACTAAGACCATGTAGAACATGTGTTATAGTGAATATGATAAGGAAAAGTAATCATAACTTTCATAATTATTAGTTATGATGATTATTTGATGTTAATGAATTCTTGATAATTCTTGAACATTAGGATCACAACGATGCAGCGTAACAATATTTCTGCAATTTCAGTGTTAATTGGCTGTATATATTAGAGTTTCTACACAAATGCATTTGCTATTGACAAAATAGAGTTCACTGTGCGGTACTGAAGATTGATTATTTTGATTATTTTGACTTGTAGAAAAATTCCAACTCAGCAGCTTGAGTTTCTAACATGTATTCACACTAGTCTTGTTTGCTGTTCCTCTTGTTCTGGATCTTCATCCTCTGATTATCTCCCTTCTGCTATACTGGTAATTCACTGAGAAGGGATTTTTTTTTTTGCGGTATCAAGTTTTATCAAATGAGCATAATCAGAATTAACACAGGGGCACAGTGGCTTACCTCTGGTTGGGGGTTTGAATCTCGCCTCCGACCTGCATGCATGGAGTTTGCATGTTCTCCCTGTGCTCCGGTTTCCTTCCCTAGTCCAAATACATACGGGGCTCAGGTGGTAAAGTGGGTTGTCCACTAAACGTATAGTTGGCGGTTCGATTCCCGGGCCACATGACTCCACATACCGAAGTGTCCTTGGGCAAGACACTGAACCCCAAGTTGCTCCCGATGGCAAGTTAGCACCTTGCATGGCAGCTCTGCTACCATTGGTGTGTGAGTTTGTGTGTGAATGGGTGAATGAGACATGTTGTAAAGCGCTTTGGATAAAAGTGCTATATAAGTGCGCCATTTACCATTTACGTGCGTCTAATTGGCTTTTTGACCGTAGTGTGAATGTGTACGCAATTGTGCGATGGTTTGGTACCCTAGCCAGGGTGTCCCCCGTCTTATGCCACAAATTTTCTGGGATAGGCTCCAGGCTCCCCCGCGACCCTGTGTAGGATAAGCAATATGGAAAATGATTGGAAATGGAGAATTAGCACAGTCTTCTACAGTAATCAAATTTATCTGTCCTGAAGGCTTCTTATCTTTCACTAACTAGAAGCTAATGCCAGCTAGCAAACTGGACTGGAAAGATGTTTCTCTGTGCGAAACAGTAACAGATTTACATTTCAGCATGCTGTATCTATGCACTTGTGTTTACTCAGTAATGAAAAATATTTGGTTATCCTGCCACTTAATATGCCATAGTCAAACATTTGGCGTGTTAAAATACAATTACATTAACACACTCTCACCTTTATGATTTTTACACACAGTGCCCGGTTTTCATTCTCACATATTCTCTCCATACAAGGATGATTCTGCAAATGGTTGTTTCTTGCTGACCAATTTGCTTGCAAGGCAGAGAACAACAATAGTTAATAGAGAAAAAAAAACAGAGAAAAAAAATCATACTACCCTACAATAAATACATTATACTAGACTTTTTTTATTTGATCGTTCATTCTCTTCAATGCTAATAAACTAAACGTTAATGCTACGTACACTGTATTACCATAGATATTATATTTACACTTTCACATAATGCAGTATTCACAAGGTCGCCGAAAAGGTCCAGATATGTTGTAGTTGATATTAAATAATAGTTTAGATGAATGGAATCATGATAGACTCGATAGATTGTCAACACTGTACAGTAAACAATTAAAATTGATATACAAGGACCTTTGACACACAAGCAAATTACTGAGACATGTTTGTGAGGTAAATTAGGTTTGTTAGTGAAGGATCACAAAACTGTACATGCTATAATTGGTGTCCTGAGTACTGGAGTTGAGAAACACATTGTGAATGCATGACTTGCTTCCCAGTTGAATAATCTGCAAATATTAGGAGATTTGACTCAAAACGTGCACTGTACTGCAGACCCAGTTGGGCAATTGAGAAGACATCAGTTTTCCACTAATGTCTTATTCTGGTGCCAGAACGCATCATCATGAGGTGGTAATGTGAACACTGCGGTGTAAGCAGTGAGAGCTTGTTTCTTGTTTGTCTCAGGGAGTGTTATAACTTTATTTGGTGAGTGAAATCAGGGTGTGTGTGTGTGTGTGTATGTGTGATAGTTTATCTAGGAGTCATAAATACATCAATACTAAGATTGAGAGATCTAATTTCCTCCTGGGCATTTGTGTGTTTTCTCATTTCCTGACTTGCGCCGTTATCTCTTGTGTGTGTGTACAAGTCTGGCATTTCATTTTACCGATACAGATTAGCCATGGCAGTATTGCCCTGGTCATGTGATTTATTTTTTCCTCCGATGTAGGATAGTAGTATCTGCAGAGTGCAGTCCTTGAGAAGAACAGTCACTGACCCTGGATCTAAAACACTGCTTAGTGTTCAGAAACAAAACCTGTGCCCTCGAGGCTTGTGTGAAACCCCTTGTACTTTGGTTTGATAAGTAATCTGATGGAGCTTGGAGTAGGGAATAGGGCCTGTCATCTCCACACGGTTTTACCTGACGAGAGAAGAATTGCAGGCACTGGGTCAAATTACCCAGTATTACTTTTATAGCTTGTGTCCTTGCAGAAGACACGACGCTCATAAAAGAGCATCCTAGCCAGCAAGACCTGTGGGATGATAATGCACAGCAAAACCTTCCTCGATGCATAGAATGGCTATTGCAGAGGATGCAATTGCTGATCTGGTAGCGAGGAAGGTTATCAGCCATCTCTATTGCATTAGCTATTACAGAAGGACCTGTTAGTGGTGTCAGTGCAACGGGAAAGCAATACCATCAAGGTGGGAGACACAATAAATGTCTGAATAATCCAAAGGCTGGGTGTCAGGCTGCACTGTATCGGCTTTAGCTCTCTGCCTCGTAGCAATTTAGACACTGCTTTGAGACACTGCTTTAGTTTAGTCTGGTTGAATTGAACCCTGGAATGTTTTTCCCCTTGTTGTGGTTCATTTAGGTAGGGGAGAGCATAGCAATCACACTCAGGTGCGGAACAAAACAACCGAATGAGGTGGTCTTGGTCTTAGTCTTGGGCTTGGCTAGATGCGACACAAAAAAAGATTTAAAAAGAGTCATTTCTGTAATTATTTAGCGTTATCTAGCGTTGTGTTCTCTGTGCTTGGTTGATTTCTACGCACACAATTTCTCACCATGGTTTTTTTTTTTTTTTTTTTGCTTTGTTTAATAACGTACGGTGTGAAAACAACCCAAACCTAACAGTAAACAAACCAAAACTGTCAATTTCACACTGACTCAGACTAATACGTGTGATTGTCATTTGCTCACAATATGTTTAGCACTTTGTGACTGCACTCTAAGCTTTGGAAGAATATGAACGCGTACACCAAAAAAAAAAGAAAAAAGAAGATGTTTTAAACTGAACTCATTTTGTTATACTCGCAAGCCTGAAAGTGCTTCACCCCAATGGACTTCTGTGTACTGGCAGTGTGTACTGTGTTCTGTGCAGTGGCAGGTGCAACGATAGAATCTCTTTTAAGTTGGTCTTGGAAATGTTTGGATGAAATACATTCGTAGGTGAGTAGGAGAATTATTGATTGTGGCCTGTAAAAAAGACGGATGGATTTTTAAAAATGCACAGTGCGTCAAGACTAAGAAAACGGCTCTGCTCTCTTCACATCGGAATCGTTTGAAATATTTACAGCATGCATTTTGTACAGGCTTTCGTGTCGGCTTTGTTTGGTGGGCCGTTTTTACTTTCTTTGCAAGAGAATACAGATAACAGGGTAGAAAGTATCGATTGGTGAGATGGTAAAGGGAGGAAGTCCCATGGAGACTCTCATAGAACCTTTCATGTGAAAGCCCAATGTCTCAGAGAGTGGAGCTCAATCTCTCTGCTAGATATCACTTAAAGCAGCTGTCTATAGTGTTTAGATTCTGTTCACGGCAAGATACAAGGCCCTCAGAAAGCAATACAACAGAGGCCCCTGATGTGAATATGTGGGTGTGCAGATGTGTATGTCGGTTTTTCTTGAATAGATATGAATGTTTCTGTGATTTCATCCAACATCTGAAGAGCACTTTATTGACATCTATGGACAATTGAATTAAACCATCTGCTGACTGGATGGTTGAGGTGATGAGCTGCTTATCACGCTTACATCATCCCAGCGTTGTTGACTTTGGCCGCCAACCGATGTGTGTGACCGCCAAGAGGCACGAATCTATTGATGTTCCACCAGGTCCTACAGAGCAAATCGCACAAACACAACAAAATATATCTGGGCAGCAAAACACTATTCCAAACCCTTCAACTGTTTTTGTCAGTACAGAGAAAGAAAAAAAAAAAATAAAAATACCCAGTCTCTTAATGAGCTGAATAGAACAACATCTTTATAACAACACAAAAGAAATGCTAGATGGGTGCACACTACTGTGCAGTTTGAAAACCTTCTACTCTGTCTGTACGGCTAACTAGAAATGGCTGGTGTGCTTCTGCACCCCTCGTGGAGATTTAATCATCTTTAACCTCGGGGGCTGATAGAAACGTCGGCATCATCTCAGACCAGATGCAGCAAACCATCTCCAATACCGTCTGTGTCGTCTGATAACGCTGTGAGGGACTTT
Source organism: Ictalurus punctatus (assembly GCF_001660625.3). Lineage (NCBI taxonomy): Eukaryota > Metazoa > Chordata > Actinopteri > Siluriformes > Ictaluridae > Ictalurus > Ictalurus punctatus. The sequence goes on from NC_030416.2 coordinate 27,015,651, forward strand.
ATTATGTAGCTCCAATTGTGGGTTATTATTTCAATTATACCAAGCAAGACTGTACACTTAGGGAAGGGACGTTGTTATATGTCTAGAGGACAACGTGTGTTGTGCCAGGCTATACAGTATACCCAGGTATGAGTATGCCACAGTGCCGAAATGCTCTTAACTGTTTTTGTGCTGTTGGGAAACAGTACAAAATAGGGAAGTAATGTAATGCCACTATGTGTATCTGTAACAAACAGGCAGCCTAGTTTAAACCACCACAGCCCTGACCAGGCACTTACTAAGGATGAATGAATGAATGAATGCTGGACGTTCATGCTAACATAGTCTTTGTTTGTTACAGACATCTCTAGACCCAGCAGAGCAGGAATGACGTGTCTTTTTATCTGTTTATGCCAAATAAGGTATTCATATTCATCGGTTACATCCCCGATACAAAAGGATGTTGAAATACGTATCCTTCTGCAGACTTGGCTCAATCTTAGCCACTGACCAACATGTAGATCATCTTAAACTCAGTCTTCAAATACACTATTTGAAGCTTATTGACTCAAGATTACCCTGGTTATCAGACAAGGTAATCAAGTCTGAGAACACCCGAGTCCGAGTGAGATTACACGAGCAAACAAAGCAGAGCAAGAGAGAGAGGATATGTGTGGATGATCCCTGTGTGTTAGCGTGCTGTGTCTACACACTGTTTTTTCACTTGATGGATTTAATGGCATCACGCAGGTCAGAGCAGTTCGATTTGATCAGAATGGAACGAGAGGCTGAAGAAGATAAAGAAAAAATGTGTTACTGTCGTGCTCATTTCAGACATTCCTCATATCACACACACACATATACACGCACGCACGCACGCACACACACACACACACACACACACACACACACACACACACACACACGCACGCACGCACTAGCCATCCAAAAAGAATGGAGAATCATGGTGTTTATCTGGTCTAATGAACCTGAAATGTGCATATAGAGATAAAGGCCATTGTTCAGTGTGTGCTTTTGACAAGATAATTAGTTACTTTTATTTCAGGAATGTCTAATTATCATGGCTGTGGTCTCTGATAGCCACTGACCAGCTCCTCTCTAGGTTTTTCCACATTGTTGAATACTGAGACCGTCAAGGCAATTTCATCTAAAGGCTCTTACGACTTTTTGCAATGAAAATATTTAGGCACATTTATTACAATTACAGGCCCTGAACATAATTATTCAGAATATTTAGACTATGGATGGTGTAATTTCCATGAAATAATCTAGAAGTTATTAACTCTATCTAACAGATGTTGTAAAGGCTGTGACACACCCTGCATTGTCAAACAACCCGCACCGACCAAGGCCGGCTAATGATCATCTCCCATTGCCTTATCATTGCCTCATCATTGCCTCACCATTACCTCACATCCTGCACTCAAGCACACCAGAAAGATATCTATCGAAAGCATGAGCACCTGCTCCTGAATGAAAGGAAAGTCTCCATACCGGGAAGTGGCAGTGGTCTATTTTCATATTTTGAAAAGAGAACCTGGAAGAAACAGTATTTGTTACAGTTCCTAATTGTGTAGTAGTGTACTAAATTGCTTGTTGAGTAGATGACACCACTGGTCCATAAAGACCTATGGTCGAGTGGCATAGTATTCTGCCATACTATTTAGTGCAGTAGGATGCCGTTTGGGATGTAGCCAAACAAACTAGCCTCTGTGGAACTCTTTAAACAGTCTGCTTTGGCTGCTCGAACATTGAGGAGTAGTAAAGAATTAGTACGTAGATTAACAAAAGTAGGGCAACAGGGTCGTGTGTCAGGTAGTGTTCATTCCCCGTGTTCCCGGGATAGACGTCAGATCCACCATGACCCTGACCATAAAAAAAAGTGCTTACTGAAAATGAATGACTGAACAAAAGTAAATGAATTGAATTGAGAAAATGAATATGTAGTCTTTTCCTGCACTGATTTATTACGCTGGACCGACATTCAGAGGCCACGTTTACGCGAGTGGGTTTTCGTTTTAAAATGAAATACAAGTGTACATACAAGTGTAAACAGGAAGTTGGTTGCTAGTCCAAACTGGCGTTCCTTGTAGGGCTTACGCCACTTGAAATGAGATTCGTTGCTGATTTTTCTAATCATAGCTCGCCTCTTGCGCATGTAGGCAGCTCTGGTATTATAAAATACAGAATTTAACTTCACAATGGCTGCTAAGAATGCCAGCAAAGCTTGCGGTTCAGTCTCTGTGTTGTTGTGTATACAATCAAGGTAGCGTAATGGTCATACAGTAGGGGCTTGACGAATCAGGGAAGGATCCGCAATAATCCAGAAGACCTAATCAGGGGGCTGAATGTGGGCGGCCACGCCTTCGTTTTCAAAAGTCTTCATTTTGGTCTGTTTATACTGAAACGCAAGCCCGGAGTTTTCAAACTAGAACTTTGGCGTTTCCGAAAGTCTAAAACGCCAGAGTAGTGTAGACGACAGGCGTAACCGTAGCAAAAGTAATGTGTTTTAAAATGAAAACGCACTAGTGTAAACAGGGCCAGAGCTCTCTCTACACAATTGATTTTACTGACCTACAAGCGACGATGTGTAAGGGCTTTAAAAAAGAGCTCTTAAACTTTAGTGGAATGCTGTAACATTACAAAGGGGTATTTTTGATTCTCCAATACTCTTGAATTCATTATTAAGTTGGTTTATGTATTAGAATATGACCAAACAGAGACGCAACCCTCTAGGACTAGAACTCTGAGAAGCTCCATAAAGAGATTTGAACCAGAAACCATGTAACGTGGAACAAAATAGATTGTTTACCGCTCCACCGAAGCTTTTGGAATTCATTAGTTTGAAAGGCAAAAATAAGTTTTGATTGGTGTTTTAGACTGGTGGCCAGGGGCTTAAAGGCCATATGAGTCCTTTCAAGTGTATACACAGTGAAATATCAACTATAATCCCACCAAATAAATGTGATTTGCCAGTGGATGAAACTTGATATCTCTTCAGGAAAGTAGTTTATCTAATAAGATTCTGTCTCTCTTTCACTTCGGTGGAGGAAACGCTCGGCACTGTCAACATAAACAAGCAGATATCAGAGTCTTGCTGTGATTCTGTTGTGGCAGTTGTGTAGGTGATGACAGCTTTCTCCCCCTACAAGTGCTTATATTACATGCATCTTGCAGTGATCACATACAAATTCTGACAAGGTGTCAGAAGCCAACGGGACTTGGAAACATATTTATTTACAAGGAATCATAACATTAGACTGAGGATGGATGATAGTAAATAACATACTGGGTATATTCATAGCAAAGCTGGAAAAGGGGATTTATTTTTGCATTTTATAAAGATTCGACTATATGGAGGACTTTGTGCCTTCCGGGGAAGAATGTTGATACTTCAAATCCTCTGTCCAATTCGCAGAAAGTCACGCCGAGTTTGGAACAATATTTGAGGAGTTCTCTGAGGCGTTAAAGTAAAGCTGTGTCTTATTACGGCTCACTGTTGTGTCCCTCACATGGTTATGAGATGAAAATATGAATGAAGTGAATGCCAATCATATCTGGGTCATATTCCTCTGCTGCATGTAACGCAGATGGAACTGTGTAACGCATACATTCAGAGCAAAACCCACAATGAAAAGTAATTTTATGGGTCTGTTTGTGTTCTTGTGATTGAACGAGCTTTAGAGGACCATGTGATTGCACCACTGCTCATCTTTTCCTGCTTATTAATGAACTAGAGGAGACTCATTGTAGATACATTCCGATCTTGTGCATACCTGGAAGCTATTGTTAACATTGTGGCTGGGTCTTATTGCTCTTCATCTTGGTACTGGAGGTGCTCTGAGTGACAGAGCTATTGAATTCAGGCCAGTAAGCGGTGATTATACTCTACCATGGGAACCTGCAGTGAGGGAATTAGATTAATTGCTGCTTATACAGCGTTAATACTCCACGGTGACAGGCCCCGTGTTTGAACACTAGTGGACTTCTTTCTGCTGACAGAGATTGATGATGACTCTGCTATTAGAATTGTGTGTGCGTTCCCTCAGTTAATCAACATTATATACCCGTTTCTTTCTCAGGAGACTGTAACTTCGAAAGGCCCTACTCAGAGTGTGGCTACAGCCAAGGCAAAGATGATGACTTTGAGTGGGAACAGGTCAACACGAAGCTGAGGCCATCAACAGACCCCTGGATACCAGCAGGTCAGTCATATCTAGCCATCACAGTTCACACTACACTAGCTTTCAGTATTGTTTTTTTTTTTTTTTTTTTGTTTGTTTTTTTTTTTTTTTTTTGGGGGGGGGGGGGGGGGGGGGGGGTTGTACACTTGCATTATTTTTCCAGAGCTGAAGACATTTGCGTCAAGTTTTCAGTATGCTTGTTTAGATGGAAAGTTCTCAAACTGGGGATATTGTACAGGAAACTGATGTGCGGTCCACATGAAATGGTGGTCTGAGGTTTGCTTTGTGAACACTTATGGAGCCAGGTACAAAGTCATTTGATCGGCTAGACTTGTCACAGTACTTCGCTGTGAAAAGCATTACATTGGATGGACTTATCACATTACAATGGCAGTAAAAAGTATATTGTGGTCTTTAGTGCAGGTGATGGAGCCAGGAGAGCAATGCAAATGGTAGACTATTTTGTATATACAGTGCATGTGCATACATGTGCATCTTCAATTGAAAAACGTCACCCAATAATTTAAATATAAAATAGAGAATGCAAGCTGCCACACCATGTGTACACCACATACGCCATTAGACTAAAATGGTAGACTTTCTTGTTTTTCCTCCTAGCCTATCTGCAAACATGCAAGCTTATCTCATTTACACTACACTAGCAGCTTCATATAATACTTGTTATTACGTTTTCAGTCCAGTGACTATGCTGCTCTAAAGAGCTTGTTGCGTTATTTTGCACAAACATGCGTATTCATGGCACTGCAGAGAGCCTTCTAGATCCTGATATTTGAGGCCATAAACGTGTACAAAAGATAAATGCACAGTGGCTCATTTGTAGCTGAACCTATGTAAATTAACAGATGATATAAATAATGCACTATATCGTTTTGAAAAAAAAAATGGCTAAGGAATTTCAAAAGATTCACTTTATCTGTGAATCAGAGTCAGCAAACATTAAAATGAACTGTATTTACTCTGGGGTTGCATTTACTCTGGGGCACTGTTAAATCAATCCAATGAAATATTCATTTTCCATCACAGTACTCAGTAGTATTTTATATACTAGTAATTATCTACTTTATTATATTAACTTGCGCAATAGGTTAAACAGTGTGTGAAGTGTTATTCAATGCTGCATGAGACTTCTACAACATGCGCATGACTCATTTCTCAAGCATCAGGGAAAGTGTTTTCCCCTTAGCTCATATCTTAGGCACATGACTGATCAAAGATTCACTTTGTCACACCCTAATAAGCTTGGCCATTAGACCCCACAATATTGCTCCAGCTCTTAAATCTGATGCCTAACCACGCACGAGCACCACCTTCATTGACTCCTCCAAAGCAATTGCAGCAGCGGAATTAATTGTGAGGACTTGGCTAATTTCATCTCGCCTCTGTCAGCACGTACCACTGACTCTCAGAGAAATTACCTGACAACAGAGAGCAGGCAGGAGAGGACCAAATAAAATAAAAAAAGGGAAGTGTTTACCTTTCTGCCATAATTGATTTATGTTTCCCTGCCAGGAGGCAGCAGAAGGTTAAAACCCAGCCTGGTGGTGGGGCAGCGACCTACATGTTAGACACTGCTCCATGCATTTCATATCACTGATTTCACATTCCAGACCCAACAGAGGTGCTGCATTTGAATGTGATATTGTTGATGCCATGAAAGTGATTCTTTTGGTATGAAATGGGGACAGTTATACATGCTGCCACCCTGGTGTCTCCCCTCACTGCTTTTCTTCTTAGTCGGTATGTCCAGTGTGATTTGTGCTTAAAGAGGCTCAAGTCCACCAAAGAATGGATACGCTTTCTTCATTCCAGAGATCCAGTGACCATGACAGCTCTCCCACAACTTTCCACACGCTCTCGCCATGAAATGCCATGGCACCGTAATGAAAGTGGTTTTTGGCGGTAATGAATACCTGAAGCTCATATAAACGTGGCAAGTCAGTCTGAAATAGTTCATCCCCACAATATATATATATATACTGTATATATATGACAGGCCTTATCAATTTGATTCTATTGCACTACTTGGGAGGTCAGGACTTGTATATGATATATTGGTCTTTTTCATTTGGTGTATATCGGCGATGGCTACAAGGACTGAGTCCAATGAAAGCACCATTATCCTTTTGCTACTGCTAGTCCCAACTTTGCAGCTTTCCACAAGAAAAGGTAGCAGCTGGCATGGCTCTCCTTCTAGCCACCATTAAAGTAATGTCCTCTAAGGGAAGTCAGAACATTTTAGGTTTCTTTTATTTCTCATTAGCTTCTTGATGATAGCATGCCCCCTGGCCACATAATAAATCAAATGACCCTGCTTGGGAATGTGGGACAGGGAGAAACAGGACAATGTGGTCAGTGCTCGGAAAAGTGGCCTGGTTTTTCTATGGCCTCTTACCTTCTATTTAAAGGGTGGCAGTCTAAAGCTACGCGTGACTTCAACATGGCACAATGGAGAGTTGTAGTTTTAGACTTTCTCTGACTACACGGTTAAGAAATTTTGTAACCACTGACCTGAAGGTTAGAACCTTGCATGGTCAAGTGAGAGCTCCGCTGTAAAGATTCTGTGCTAGTGACCTACCGGAATGTTGTGTGTTACCAGAGAGCCATTGATTTCCCAAGACCCTGTCAGCTGCTCAGCTGCTCGGATTCTGTCCCACCTCACTAGTGGCACTTTTTGATGGTGGTCATCCCTATGGGTATCTCAGGGGTTCTACTTTGGCTGTTCTGGGTGTGTTGTCAGGTTTGGGTTAACATGCCAATAGTGAGAATTCTCATGCTGCTATTGTAACAGGTGAACTCCACCCCTACAAATGCACACGTTCACTCTTTCTTTCCTATGACACACTTCACATAAAATCATGAAGTGTTAAAGTTAGGACTTGTGTAAATGTGTAAATAGTATAAGTGGTTGGAGCTGTTTGGATCAAGCCTGTAATATCCTAGAGAGTGTAGAGATTTAACATTTTTATCACTGAGGCAAACTTGATTTAGGTCCATTATGGCTTTAATATAGACAGCTCATTTTAGGTGTACGGGTGGCGCAGTGTGGTGCAGTGGACAGTGCTGCTTCCGCACAGCTCCAGAGAGTCCTGGTTTGATCCTGAGTTCAGGTCATGATTAAACTGAGCACATAATCATGTTTTTCCATGTGTGGATTTCATTTGGATTATCTGGTTTTGTCCTACCTCCTAAAAGAGAAAAACAGCTGTCATAAATGTGAAAAATAAGCCATTTATGACAGCTGAAATGACTGTGAGCTGGCTATCATGATTAAGGGGTTTAGACTCAAGTAGCCTGGGTAGGGTTGTAAGCTTTGTGCAGAAACACCGAGTGAGATATTAGTGAGGGAAAACCCCAGAACGAAATGGTAGTGATTTGCTAGTGAGCCCATAACCGGTTTGCTCACCCAATATTCATAAGGTTCAGGGAAATTTGTTCCAGAATACAGTAATCATCTCAAAGCCATACATTAATAGGTGTGTTTTTAACATTCACCGATCACTTTTCTACTTTTCAGAGGACTGAATTGCATAGCCCAGAAATCCTTCGGGTCGTAGTGTGCTACCATTAAATAACTCATGGGTCATAGCTCAAGGAAGTGAGTGAGTGAATGAGTGAAACATACACACTAGGATACTTGAGATGGTCCATTTTAAGGCTTTATTCTGACTGTCTTAAATAGCATATGCTATAAGGAGGTTTATTAGTATTCATGTGCAGAATGTGATACTACCACACACTGAAATATATTATGTCCTACTAGTGACATCTGATAAGCCTCTTACAACTATGTGCACAGGGCTTGCCCCGATCACATTACACTATACTGTATTATAGTAACACATCTGTTAGCTAAATGTAATAGGCACTATAGCAGATGTCCATCAAGTCAAGCCTGATCCGGAGCCGACTGAACTCTGATGGGTCCTTGTGGTCCATCATCTTTCTGCCTTGAATTTTTCAGACAAATCAGTCTATTTTTTCCACCAGTTTCCTTAGTTAAATAATATATATTTAATACATTTTCCTGAGGTGATAGAGAGGAAATATGTTTTCATGTGAAAACACCACTTTACTGGGTAAGGAATTGACAGTGCCTCTGTGGGTGGACTGTCAAGAAACCAGAAATGAATGCTGAAAATATATGCACCCTGCTTTTTAGCAGGTTCTTTGGAACCTGTTTTTGGTTATAGTCCCCATTTTGGTTACCTTATCAGTACAAGCATGTACTTGCTTGGTAGTGTTTCCTAATGGTCGTTTACTGAGTAATATCAAAATCAAAATACCTAAGAATCGTTTTTCTTTCCAAATCTCATCACATTATTACTTCACCTTTTTGTGTTAAACACTTGCCTACGAGATGTAATCACTTTTTCAGGTTACCTATCATTCCTAGAATGATTCTTATAATTCACGCTCATGGTTAAATGCAACAGCATTTAGAGATCCAAATGGATCTCTTATACCTGACCAGAAGACATGGTGCTTATGCAGGAATCAAGGCTAAATGTCTGAGGACGGTGCAGAGTAGAAGTGCTCGGCTCAGAGCCTGCACTTATTAATGTTTTAAAACTGCCATGTTATCAGGGCAAGCACAGCTGCTCACAAGTAAATAAAGTGAACATTACGGTTCAGTCCGACACAGTGGCCCTTTTATGTGTCCACACAATAACGGCAGCACAAAACTGCGCTCTGGCACATCATTTGGGAGCACCGCCCAGAGCCGGCCAACATAAGCACCCAGCAACAAAATAGGCAGTGGACATGAATGATGCTGGATGCCAGATATGAAAATAGATTTACTCATATGCAGATTTATATATAGATGCCCACCATTTGCTGTTGCCTATTTATGTCATGCTTGCCGTGTAGTCTGCAAATTCATGTTTTATTCTTATTGGACCGCTTCGCTAGAACAGCTCTAGGAAGACAGGATTGATAAACAGGTCCATTGAAAGACTTGGAGCAATGTACTTGGCATCCTTTACAATACAGCAGCAAAAAATGCTGACCGCTAATGTTTTTCGCTACAGTCTTGCTTATAGGACTTAATTAAAGTGACCAGTGCCAGATACAGAATAATGTATTTCACTCAACATTGAATCTTTCAGATTCACACTTTAACACCTAGAAATCTTCACTCCGGTAAACAGGATCTCGAAACTTAAAAGTGCAGAGATCTCATCCTAGCAGGAAGTCATCCAGAGTCCTTTTCCACTCACATAGTGCCAGTGCTGGGAACCAGGAGATGTTTTTAAAGAACTTCTTACCCATTTTCCCTATACCCTATTTAAGAACAGGACAAAATATTTCACTCACCAAATTCAGTATTTTTCACGTGTAACATTACCATTTACTTTAAACCACAGAACATTAATCAAATAATTCAAGCCACGCAACAACATTAACATCAGCTGCAAATGTGTCATCTAGACACTCTTTGGCTCCAGTTTGGTCTGTTTTCGGTGTCTTCACTCTCTTCCATACGCATTCCACATCGGTGCGGGACACAATTTTCTCCACCCAAATCAATTAAGCTGCCATGTGATGTGATGGCACTTGTCTCTGCCAATTAAGCACTCACAGGTGCTGTACCTCACTGACTGACCCACAACATGCACCTATAATGAAAACAATTTAACTCTCACTCTAACATTTCTAAAAGACATTGCTAGTGCTGTGTTTATATTAGCCCAATCATCTGTAGCTAGCCAAGGGGTGGCAGATCATTATATGTCAACTAGCCTAACTTCACTATCCCTCCAGAACATGGCTGGGAGATAGTTAGTTTTTCAGCTTCATTCATGTCCAAAGTTATAGCAGTCCTGTCTGTTTTTTTTTTTTTTTTTAGAAATACTTCAGCCATCTTCATTTAGAAATACTTCAGCCATCTTGATATTAAATGTCTACTTTTGCTGTTTTTGCTGTGCTTAGGTACGTCAAATTTTTAATGTGCTGCTCAAGAAGCCGGTATACATAAACTATACCATCTGCAGAAAATTGATATCTGTCGTATTGATGGTCATTGGGAAAAGCCAGCACAAACACTAAAGGGTTCACTTTAATGTATCAGATCTATCTCACTTTGCTCACAGCTGATTGATCCAAGCTTGATTTGAGTTCTCTTACCCAGAATAAAATGCTAACTTTACCTGGGTAGCCACTGAAACTGGCTTTATGTAACAGGCCTCAGGGCATAAGAGACGAAACCACATGGCAAACTCAAAACAAAACACATGACCTGAAAGTAGCGCTCATTGTGCTGGGAATGCATGCTGGTAGGGGGAATTTGTGATATTGGTTTGTCTCCTCTGCAGACCAGTGCTTTGTAATTTTAATTCTAAAAGTCATTTTATTTCCAACCCCAACCTTTAACATGTCTTGTTCATGTCTTTTCAACATGAACTTGCTTGTTTGTTGTTATGGCAGAGTAAAGAGACCGGTCCAAACACTGACATCACTGGATCATGTTTCCAGATCAGCAGCATTTTGGTGCTGGAACCAATTTTGTTGGTTAAGAACAGTCTCTTTTGCAGTAGCAGGTTATTGGTGGAAAAGGGCTGCCAGCCACTCTTAGGCTATTTAAATCGGTTTTTCAGCAATTCCAAGCACACTTTGCTTCTGTGACCTCTTTCCAGATTTTTCCACAGAGGTCATCAGATTAGCTGCTGCATTTCCCATGGGTTTTCTTCTTTGACCTCTAACTCTTCATCCATTCCTCTGGGAATCCTTTCAGCCACATACTGACTCACCCCAGATAGCCTGGGTGGGGTGGCTAATTGCTCATACAATATTTGTTTGAGATGGTAACTTGGCCTCTAGGAAGGTTTCAGAGGGCAAATTATGCAAATGAGCAAAAATGGAGGGTGGGGGATAGAAAAACGTGTGTGGGATATGTGTGCGTCAGGGAAAAGAGTGTTGTGTAAATGGCAAGGCAAGGCATATTCTTCCCAGGGGAGATGAGATGACACGATAGCCCATCAGGAGCTGGGGGAGTAATTGGGAGCAGCAAGTGAATAAAGATGACTTTATTACATTACGACATGTCACAGTGCACCGCACACAGCATCCAAAGAAGCTCACGTACACACCTGTACAAAAAAAGCAACAAACTACTGTTTATGGCCTCTTGTGATTAAAGACCTTGCTTTCATAAGCCAAATTGATGCATTTTATTACATTAGTGGGAACTGGGGAAGGGAGAGTTGTTCTATCTGACCTGGTGTATAGGAACTCATCCAGAATACAGACAAGCACACTTTAGTGAAGTGAATTACTCAGGGGATCACTGAGAGTAAAAGCACTGACGTGGGAACAGTTGTCCCATATCTCTTTGATAATCATCAGGATATGAGAAGAAGGACAAAGCTGGAATCAGCATTTGTTTCCTAGGAAACTGTAGTTTGCCCAGGCACAGAGCACATTGATTATGTATTTGATATGTGAAAATTGATGGGGCAGGATGATTTAGTGGTTAGCACCTCCGGGGTTGGGGGTTCGAAATCTACCCGTGTCTTTCATGTGCAGAGTCTGCATGTTCTCCCTGTGGATGGGGGTTTCCTCCGGGTACTCCGGTTTTCTCCCCCAGTCCAAAGACATGCGTTGTAGGCTGATTGGCATCTCTAAATTCTCCGTAGTGTGTGAATGGGTGTGTGAATGCGATTGTGCCCTGTGATGGATTGGCACCCTGTCCAGTGTATCCCCTACCTTGTGCCCCGAGTCCTCCAGGATCCCCCATGACCCTGTGTAGCATAAGCGGTATGGAAAATAGATGGATGGATTGTTGAAAATTGGGATTTAAGAGGTCAGGGAATTCTCCTTCTTCATGGGCACCAAAAATGTGGTAGTAATATCCCAAAATTTTTTAGTGCTGCATGTTAATAGCTGTGATTCCTCTCATCCTCCAAGATCCAAGAGCTTCATTTAAATAACAAAATTTTGGTAGCCAGACTTTACCTTTCCAGTATTGATTGTTTATTTATTGTTATTTATTTTAGTATTAAAATTATATTTCAAATATTTGCCTTTTTTTGTCCCATGGCAAAGTTAGTTCTTACAGTAAAGCCTTAAGCTAGCAAAGAAATACTAGCATAACAGTCAGTTAATAGATGTTTTCTTTGCTAAATTGGCTATTGGATGTAATGCCATATCAAAAGTCTATTCACATGATATATTGTATACTGCCTGGTGTTTAATTTATCTAGCAAGCTCGATTGACTATTCAAAGAAAGATGGCTAGCTATTTATAAAGCTGGCGACAAACAGTATTGTAGCTGCAGCAGAAAGTATTATGGATAAACACAACAGCATAGAAAGTAATACTTTGATCATAGTGAATTACTATGAAACAGCAGGAATGTACTTGCACAATTATGAAAATGGGAAGGATAAGAGGAGAAGTTCAGGGATTCAAATCATAACAAGGGAGCAGTTTGGGGGAGTTATTGCAGTTAGTTTGTAGCTTGTAGCTGTCTAAAGGTCATCTCAGTGTATCATATGAAATGCCTAGATGGATTTCAGCTCTACTTGCTGTTCACATACACCAAAAGTGCCAGAGCTCCACATCTGTACTTAACCCCTGCATACGTGTATGGATCTTTGTGAAAATTTAATGGCAATGCATAGTGTTTTAGATAATTAAACTGCTAACATTACATATAATAGCAATGGATTCAGCTTGAACTATTGGCCCACTGTCTCTTGAACAACTGCTAATGCACACCAAGTGGCAAACTGAAAGGAAACACAGACACAAACCAAATAGTTAATAAAAGCCTTATATAATACCGTAGTGTTTCAGTATTTACTGTATGTACTGCACTGAAGAAAGGAGAAATGCTTTTATTTGCACACTGTTTCTGTTCCTAGCACAGGTTCCCTCTTTTGTGGAAGGCAGTGGGATTTGTTTAAGAAAGATCTGATTAAAAAGGCCACTACCTGTTGCCTGATTGGATATGTATTTCACTAGGTTTACAGCACTGGGTGCACATGCACCACTGCGTTTATACAGCTGGATCTTGAGTTTTACACCTGGGGTTGAACAAGCTTCACTGGTCCATGGAGTTCAGCAAACCAGAGCATGAATCAGAACACAAAACCTTGTTATAGAAATAATGAAACCTGTGTCAGACTCGTAGGCTTATTTGTTTCAGCTCTGTTCTGCAAGATCAAAAGTTTGAATGCTATTGAATCCATTTCCATTTGCAAATTGCTAATGCTGTATATACCAAAGTGGGTTGACTTTCATGTTGAATTTATTAAAAAAGACCGTGCATTTGACCAGATGAGCATAACTTTTTCCTCCATAATATCGTCTTACTGGAATCATTCTAAGACATCTATGCTAGGCATTCTGGAACCTGGGAGCTGTTTCATTCGCGCTTATGCGCAACATTAAAAACCTATTTGCGGGTCTGTTGGGTGCTGGGAACTTGGGGTTAATTTTCCGTGTCAGAAGCCCGTTATCATGTCTATGCAACCCCTCTATCACTACAGTGGCTTTGAAAGCTGCATGTCTGTCATGAGGGAGCGGATTAATTCACCCTGATGCCACAGGCCCAGCCTTTTGATTTCCATAGTCACCAATCAGCAAGCACATGGCAGTAATTAAACCCAGTCCCACTAATTCCACGCAAACAAACACTGATAATGCGATGATCACCCTGTAGGGTCTCTGGCAACCCGACCGAGACTATCTGCTTGTGCTGTAGGAGTTTACCATTGCAGTTTCCCCCCATGCTTATAACTATCTGAGCATGACTTCTATCACTTTATAATGTTCTGTGAAAGTCACCCTGCTCACCCGAGGAGCTCATCATCAAAAGGACGGGCACTGAGACCAGAGTAGGGGGTTAGTGGCCTAATGGAATGGCTAATAGTGCAGGAACGACTGTGCCATAGAGCAAACGCTAACATCAGCAGCTGGTGGAAGATTGGCCCTTGACAGAAACCTTTTCCCTTCAGCAGCCAGCATGTAATTTGGGTTCAGGGAGGGAGGACGCATGTTTTGATTTGATGTGGGACTTGGGGTGAGCCAAGTCAGGAGAAAAAGAGAGGACAGTGTGGTTATGATGGGGAAAGGACAGGAACATACAAACAAGCAGCTCTGCTCATGCCTATTTGGTAGATGCAACTAAAATGAAATTTGAAACATTAGGCAAGGGTAGAGAAACTCATAGCCTACAGTGCCTTGTGAAAGTATTCAACCCTCTTGGCATTTTTTTCCTATTGCTTTACAACCTGGAATTAAGATGGATTTTTTGCGGGTTTGTATCATTTGATTTACACAATATGCCTACCACTTTGAAGATGCAAAAATTTTTTATTGTGAAACAAACAAGAAATAAGATTTAAAAAAAAAAAACAGAAAACTTGAGCGTACTTAACTATTCAACTCCCCTATCCCCCCATGTCAATACTTTGTAGAGCCATGTTTTGCAGCAATTACAGCTGCAAGTCTGTTGTGGTACGTCTATATAAGATTGGCATATCTAGCCACTGGGATTTTTGAGCATTCTTCAAGGCAAACCTGCTCCAGATCCTTCAAGTTGGATGGGTTCCGCTGGTGTACAGCAAGCTTTAAGTCATACCACAGATTCTCAATTGGATTGAGGTCTGGGTTTTGACTAGGCCATTCCAAGATATTTAAACGTTTCCCCTTAAACCACTCGAGTGTTGCTTTAACAGTATGCTTAGGGTCATTGTGCTGCTGGAAGGTGAACCCAGTCTCAAATCTCTGGAAGACTGAAACAGGTTTCCCTCAAAAATTCCCCTGTATTTAGTACCATCCATCACTCCTTCAATTCTGACCAGTTTTCCAGTCCCTGCTGATGAAAAACATCCTCACAGAATGATGCTGCCACCACCATGCTTCACTGTGGGGAGAGTGTTTTCGGGGTGATGAGAGGTGTTGGTTTGCACCAGACATAGCGTTTTCCTTGATGGCCAAAAAGCTGAATTTTAGTCTCATCTGACCAGAGTACCTTCTTCCATATGTTTGGGGAGTCTCCCACATGCCTTTTGGTGAGCAGCAAACGTGTTTGCTTATTTTTTTCTTTAAGCAATGGCTTTTTTCTTTTTTCACAACTTTGTCCCTGACCTGTTGTAGCGCTCCTTGGTCTTCATGGTGCCGCTTGCTTGTTGGTGTTGCAGATTCTGGATCTTTCAGAACAGGTGTATATATACTGAGATCATGTTACACTTACATTTGCACACAGGTGGACTTTATTGAACTAATTATGTGACTTCTGAAGGTAATTGGTAGCACCAGATGTTATTTAGGGGCTTCATAGCAAAGGGGGTGAATACATAGGCATGCACCACTTTTCTGTTTTTAATTTTTTAGAATTTTTTTTAGAACAAGCTATTTTGTTTATTTCCCTTCACCAATTTTGACTAATTTGTGTATGTCCATTACATGAAATCTAAATAAAAATCCATTTTAATTACAGGTTTTAATGCAACAAAATAGGAAAAATTGAGCAAATTTTGAAAACTTTTGCAAAGCACTGTAGGTGCCTGGGCTACTAGTTAAAAAAAAAACAACAAAACTTTTTCAAAGCAAATGTTTTCATTTGGTATGTATGTTTAAACTTAATGCACTTCATGGTGGGGTGACGCACCACCTGCTGCACTAAACCCATTCACCAAAGCACAGTATGGCGAATGTTTTTTACTAGGTGTATTAACAAGCATGTACAGATGACCTTTTCAGAATCAGAAACACAGAGGTATGTAGAAACATTGGTGAACCAAACCAAAAAAAAGTGGAGCGCAAAGCTGTCATATAACTCTCGCACTAATACAACATGCAGTCATTTTGTGGTTAAATGTGTAGAGGCAAAATAAATACGCTAGCCTGACTCAATAATATTTTCTCTTGCAATACAAGTGGCTCATAGATTAAATATTCGCTGACATTTCTGTGACTTTTTCGCAATCAGGAGAGAGAAGTACCTTTACTATCATCCCCCTCTCCAGGAAATCATACACAATGCCATCCACTAATATTGGCACCCTTGGTAAATATGAGCAATGAAGGCTGTGAAAAATTGTCTTTATTGTTTAACCTTTTGATCTTTTGATAAACACAGGTCTATCCCCCCAAAAATCTGTGTTAAATATAGGTGTGTAGCAATACTTGGCACCTCTATCAATTCATATGAGAGAAATATATTTGAAGTATATTCCCATTGGTATTGTACTTTTGTTTAGTACACCTGGATGACTAGGAACAGGAAATTGTTCAACCATGACTTCCTGTTTCACAGGGGTATAAATATGAGGTAACACATAGGCCAAATTCCCTTAGTCATTCATAACAATGCGTAAGACCAAGGAATATAGTTGTGATGTGTGGAAAAAGGTTGTTGAGCTTCAAAAAGTGGCTATAAGAAAATAGCCCAAGCATTGAAAAGGTTAAACAATAAAGACAATTTTTCACAGCCTTCTTTGCTCATATTTACCAAGGTTGCCAATATTAGTTGAGGGCACTGTACTTGCTCATTTCCCTTAGTCTGTATTACTGCGCTTAATTGCTAGCTTTTTAATTATGTCATTACATTATGTTAGCTATCACTTTTTAGCCTAGTGGATTAGGTTTTCCATGGAACATGTTGGAGCTTTTACTTGCATGGGGTCTAGCTAATGTATTTATTTTTTTTGCCCATTCCTGTTAGGTTATCAGTCTGGATACAGAACCAAGCAAAATGCTTTTACAGTCTTTCCCAGCATTTGTTACATTTGCAGTATCTAGTGCACCTCATTGGCAACGATGAAGCAGAGAGGACACACCCATCACTCACTCTTGTCTCTTGCTCTGAAAGACATTCTCTCTCTTTTGGTCTGTCTTTTAGTATCTGTCGCTCTCTATATCTCTCCAAAGCCAGAATATAAGACGGTCATTCAGACCCCACAGCAGATGGGACAGGAGACATTGCTTGAATAATAAGCAATGCCTTCTCTCACCATTATCTCCTGTTTTTGAAGATGCTTATTTGAATTTGTGAGAAGCATAGAAAGCAAAAAATCTTTTTAGAAATAGAACCTCATACAATGGGATCTGTTTGATTCATTTCAGTCAGACAATGCCCAAATGGCATTAAAATGGCATTATTCTGTCAGCTGTTATAACCATGATACTATTATATCCATGGTAATAGTGCCAAGTTACATAAAATAACACAATTATCATCATCAGGCTTCTTTTGAGTTTCCAGAAAGTGAATTTCAAAATTGAAGTAAATTGCTAATAGTGCAGTGTGCATGTGTATGGAGCAGGCACTCGGTTTCATGCAGTCAGACCATGTGAGGCAGGGTAAATTTGTCAGATTTTCTACTTTGTGCATCCAGTTCAAGCGTTGTCATATAGGAGGTGCAGCTCGGCAGCGATAGCCAGTTTAGTTTTGTTGGATTTTTGGCCCGAGGAGTGTTGCAGCCCAAGGTAATGCTCAGGACAGCACTGATGAGCATTGCTACTCCAGGTGTCCTTTTGTTTGTTCATTCCATCCCTCCTTTTCACTGCTTTATTAATTAAAGTATCTAGTCATAGGCCTTTATCAATTCATGGCTCCTATTGTGGCAGATGTGAGGACAAAACCCTTCACACACATGAGTTGGAATCTGGGCTGGAGAAGGATGAGTGACTCTGAGCAGCAGTGCATGCTGGTCCGCCAATATGAGCAGCACTGTGTTAAGTTTTGAGTTATTGCAGGGTCATGTCTATACTGAAATGAAAGTACTCTATAGTCACCTGTCTGTCGAACAAGTGTCATTCACCCGGTCAGGAACCAGTACACATACAGCTCATACTGTTTGTAATCATTTATCAAGGCCCCCTATCAGACCAAGACCGTACACATGTATGTACAGATCACACATAAAAGAGGAAAGGTGTATATACCTCATGCAAGAGGTTTGTTTGTTTGGGCATTTTCACACATTGCATGTAGTTCATACAATTTACTCTCTTGGTGAGATTTGTTTAGGGAAATGAGAACATGGCAAATCATGCTTGGGTGCGGAGCGAAATAACTGAAACCGCCTGAGAGAGGTCGTCTCAGTCAGTCGTCCGCTAAGCAAACTGTGACGTGATTCGATTGCAATGAGAACATGATTCGGCCCTCGTTCAACCAAACTGCAGGAAGTGAAACACATATGCTGTGTGTTATTTGTTGCAAGCTACATTTTCTGAGATGTGAGATGTAATGCTGATATGAGCCAGAGGATTGAGCTTTCTTTATTAAAAACACACACACACACACACACACACACACACACACACACACACACACACACAAAAGAAATTAAATGCTGGACAAAATCACTGATGCTTTAAACTAGTTATTTATATAATTACCGAATCAAATTTATCATTGTTTCTGTGTTTTACATGCTTGGTTAAATTCAGTGATTTCTACACACACTCGACAAAGGGTTGTTTACTTTTTTCATTGCCATATTTCCAATGAAAATGATTACAAGTACATTTCCAGCTGTGTTCCCTCCCATATGCCCCTCAGTATATTTTATTTATTTATTTATTTTTTGAAACTGTGGCCAAATAACAAGAATTGAAACAAGCAGAAGCTGCAAATGACTTCATTACAGATCGGGCAGGGTCTTGCCAGGGAAGGTGCTCTGGTATCAAATGTTAATTTTGGTGTCCTGAAATAAAAACACTACATAATAAAGCTGTGACTCTGAAATAGACATACCCTCAGATGGTACCTCACTGTTTTGGAGTACAAAGTCAAAACATCAAGAACTGTCCGTTTACTTATGAACTATTTTGTAATATGGTGTATGTTTTGAATAAGAGCAAGGTTAACAAGGTCATTAATATTCCAAGGTCCATACTGTATTATTACAGCATAAGTAAGCAACTATATACCCAGACTGATCTGAGCTCAGGTTTAGTTTCCTTTGGTCTCTTTGATTTGGGAGTCTGAATATGGAAAGAGCAACAACCTGCACCAATTATTTCTAATCACTTTCAGGAGTAAGATTGTTTTAACAGTAATGAGTGGAGCCAGTAAAGAGCGGCTTTCATCAGAAGGCAGTAATGAGATGCTGTTTGAGATGAGCCCGCCGTTGCAGCTGGCCTTCACACCATCACCATCGCCACGGCACAATTACCAGCAATAATTCCATGTTTAGTGCTTAATAAGACAATGATGGATCACAGACAGAGAGTTGAAAGTAAGTCCTTGGAGAAAAAGAGTTGGCTCAGTCGTCAAACAAGAAACGACAGTGAATTCGCAGCAGTTCAAGAAAAACCATCTAATTATCATCAGGTTAAAAAAAAATTTCCATTCGGATGATGAAAGGAACGGTGCATCTGTATCTCTGTCATGCTTTCACTTTCTTTCACATGGAAGTGGGTTTGTGAGTTTGTGAGTTGGTGTATGCGCGTGTATGAGATTGGACTTAAGTCCGATGATCACATATCCAGCTCAGAGTGATCCACTTAGTGTTGGGGAGGTGAACAGAGGAGAGGAGAAAGCTTCAGGATTCAAAGGACAAATCAGATCTAGATTGAAATGCAGTAGGGGCAGAATGCTGAGAGAGGTGATGCTGAAGGTGATAGCAGAAGCAGACAGACTCAGACTCTCAGGTTCCTGCCCATGTTCACATGCAGCCAGAGGTGAGCCCAGGGGTGACCAGGATGCTTTTAGAGGATTAAGACTAAATGGAAGTGTCCGTCTATTGATTTTTAACGCAGGGGCTATTTGAAGGGGAGGGTCCACTTGATCTGGAGCCACAACCTGGTACTGAGCCAAAATGTATGATGAGGAAAGGTGCATTGATCAGAGACCGTCATGGAACACTGAAGCATGATACAGACACAGAAACTAAAATATCTGAACGAAATCTGGTTCTGTTGCCATAAAATACAAGATAGAATTGGAAGAAAGTTCTACTGGTATCGTCTTTTCATCGGCAGCATCATGAAATAATGATATCCCTAAACAAAACAGGTTTGGCTAGACACTGGTCTGCCTTTAGGCATACTGAGGCTAGTTTATAAAGGCATTCTTTGTCATAGCCTGGTCGTGCTTCCTCCCTAAGCCTCTCCCCTTTCAGCACCAGTTAGCCTGTTTACATTGTAGATAGGGGGAATTCACTAGGGAGACAGCTGGAGACATCCTACAATTTATACCTTCAGGGCATTAGGAGGATAAACACACTTTTCATTTGTGAATTCTTGTGAATTTTTTTTTCCACATACCCACACTGCAGTACCTCCAGTCTAGAGTAAGCTTGTCACCTCTAAGGAAGCAGATGGTACTTCTTGAATTTGGCAGCAGAAGTTTAACACTTCTGTGTGTGTGTGTGTGTGTGTGTGTGTGTGTGTGTGTGTGTGTGTGTGTGTGTGTGTGTATTTGTGTGCACGTGCACAGGGGGGCGATTGGCTGCACGGGCAAAAGGAAACACGTCAAAGATGGAAAAAGAAAGGAAAAAAACACCGAATATACAAATTGACTGTAATGATTATAATGAGGTATTCATGCACAAAGAGCTAATATGCCCCGTTTTTTTTTTTTTTTTAATAAAGAAACTAAGACATGTCAGGTATGTTCCCTGCACAAGGACGCCTCTTTTAGCAATTTCAAACAATAGCACTGAAATCATGTCATGCAGGCCGTTAGCCATCACTTTTCCGTGTAAATTCAAAAAGCCGTGCTTGCTTTTTTTGAGCCTGCATGGTGAGTTTCGAGATCACCAGTGTGCTGGGCACACTTAATTAATTTCATGCAATGTTCCTCAGCTCCGTTTGCAGTCTAGTGCAATGGACAGTGTATGAGCTGTCATGTAAAAGCTGCTCTCCGATTAGAAACTTTCCCCCCCAACTCTGGTCACATTAAACATTTTGACAGATTGCTGAAGGAGCAGGTTGTGTGTAGGCAACAGAAAATGTGAAGGTGCCCAGCCTTTCCTACTTAACATTTGAAGTTGACAGCAAAAAGGATGTAAAATAAAATAGAAATGAAGCTATTGAGATTGCTTGATGCACATTAGAAGGCACAAACTCTTTCCTTCAATCCATCATAATGTAGATCCAATGGCAGCATGTTTATGTGTGATTGACAGATTAAAGAGTTACCAAGAGGTAACAACGACAGCAACAACAACAACAACAACAATAATAATAATAATTATAATAATAATGATGATGATGATGATTATTATTATTATTATTATTATTATTATTATTATTATTATTATTATAAACAGATAGGGAGGAAAGATCCTTGGACCACACCCAAGCTATTATGTTTTGATATTGGATCACAGCCATAGTGTGTGCAAGCCCCACTTCCTAATCGTAATACTCTTCCATAGTTTTTAATCTAGGACACCTTTTTAATGAAATGAAAGGGAAAGTCTATACTCCGTGGAGATGATCAGCAGTTATCGATGTTGTAATGAAATGTATTGAAGCCATTATGTTCGTCCATCAATAGTTTATTAGAAAGAGTATAACGTAGGTTGCACTTAAGGCAAAGTTCCAGCTTTGTTATTGCTCTGTGGTTTATATTGTGTATTCTTTTGGAAGCCATGATAACATTCTTTGGATGCACAATGACCGGGGCTGAATCATCTCAAACATGATCAAGATCTGTTATTATCACGTCTCCATGATAATAACTGATCTTGATCATGTTTGAGATATTTTACTATTATTGCATTATTATCCGGCAGAGAGTACAGTAAGTTCTGTAGGTGACAAAGGAACATTTCGGATTAAAATGACAACATGCAGCAGATTCACACATTTTAGATTTGACGTTAACAGTATTATTGATTTATTTAGTTCTCTTATGTGTACATTGTCATGATGTTATGATGGATGGGAGGTACCTTTCATATAGCACATTTACTGGAGATTATTTGTCTTTGCCTGATTAGGCTGCTCTATTGAATTAGGTTTCCTGCACTCTTACCAGGCCACATGCAGGAAACAGCGAGAGACAATATCTCTAATGGCCTGTGTACATTCTCCGTAACCGCCACACTTCCTTCAATCAACAAAAGGCTTATTTTAAAAGCAGCCGGTCAACAGTCGTATTGTGTGAATAAGTGGGGTTCCACATTGTGCGGCAGAGACTTTTATATCCACCAAGGTCCACCGTCTGCCTGCTGCATAGTGCTAATGCATCTGGGGGATGAATGCTCATTACAACAAAGAAGATAAACAAAAGCAAGGAAAAATGTTGTATAAGCATGTATAGGATATGGGATAAGATATTCAGCCAAGTGGATGTCCAACCCCAGAAACTAATCCTATTTTTTTTGCTATATAATCCTGATTTCTGACCATCCATGTAATGAGGACATTCTTCATTCTCATAGATACATGGCTTTAATAGTATTTTTACTGTGCTAGGTAGTCAGTATCAATACATTAGTAATTGATAGTAATTAATATAACGAAATAAAAAGCTGAGAGTTTAAAGGGTTACCTGTGAAGCCAGTGCACCACTATTTTTATTTGGTCATGTCAAGAGTTAAAAACTCACAATCCCAACATTTGGCTGAAAGAAAAGAATGAGACAAAGCTCATATATTTTTGTATTGTAAATTAAAATGAAATATGGGATGCTAATAGAATATATCATGATGCTGTTCGCGATGTGTGTAGGCGTATGCATGAGTTGCCTGTATAGTTTGAACAACCATGGTACAAATGGTGTTTAAAAAAAAACTTCACTTCACTAGTAATCAGATGTGGCACTGCAGTTGGATAAGATCAAGGGCTTGGATGGGGCGCTGATGAAAATGGCTTTTCGTTTTGAACTAGCACAGTTGGCCATTGCTGGCACTCTGGTTCCAGTGGGAAGCTACAGCTCCTCCACAGGCTGAGGCCTTGAGCCCATGCCACAGGTGTCCCACTAGGAGTGGAGCTCAGCCAATGCAGACAGCCATCTCTGAGTTCCATCAAGGAGCCTCCATAAAGAGGGCTTAGAATCACTGCCACCCAGATGCCCACAGCTGCAGTACCAGCCAGCATTACTGTGGCAAAATGGAAAAGCTACTGGTTGATGAGCAACGCCATGCAAATCTGACACAGAAATCAATGAGCATGCGATTGTTGGCTGGAATCACCTCCAGAGAGTTTGGACTTTAATCAAAACAATTGAGAGGTGGGAAAGAAACACTCAAATCATTTGGCACCAAAGAATTGTTTTGCGCAAATGAATGTTACTTGCATGCTGAAAATCATTCTGCTGATCCGTGTAGTTTCTCATGGAATCTGAGCAACATTAGCATGTTATTTGCTTCCCATTAAACTAAGGGCAGAGATCAGTAAAGGTCAGCTGAGAACTGTCCAGCCTTCTTTGTATGCAAAATACTTTGCCTAATAGGACTCCTGTGCTCCTGTGTATGTTTACACTTGAAGCTAGTATTGAAATGAGTTATAAACTCAATTACCACACCCCGCTTCAGGCAAACACCCCTCCCTCCAAAGCCCAGTGGATCCGAATGGTCCCATCCTGCACATGGAAATGATTTGTCACCTCGACTTTATGCAAAATCCCATTTTCAATAAGCCCGGCTTCAATTTACACAGTGCTTTACACGTGAAGGTTAATCAATAAAGCAGGTGCAGCTATGTCCTGTTACATGTGCACAGGGACCTCTTTGCAATCATTAATCCCACATGAAAAAATGGGGAAAACACCCATCTAATTACAAACAAATGTGCTCATCAGCATCCCCCTGAGCCACTGAGGCAAATTAGTTCGGTGAGTATGTGCGTTCTCATTCATGTTCATGAACCTGCAAGACTTTTCTAGAGCATGTCGTGTGTGTCTTTTGTTGTGGCAATTTCCAATTTGGTAATTGCAAAATGCTATTGATTCCAAGTATTTTTGCAATGATAGTAAGTTATAGAATAAAGGGGTTTGTGAGATAGAGGTTAGCTGTGGTTGTGCTGTCCCACGTATTCGGCTTCACCTCTATTCATATATAATTACAGAGGTTTAAAATGGCAGATGAAGGACCATTCACATTAATCCGTTGAACGAAAAGCGAGATTGAGTTTTTATGAATGTAGTTTAATTAGATTTCAGTCCTTGCCAATGCCTGTTATCCTTCATGAATACATGCAGCTGTGTTCTCGTGCCCTATGTTAAGAACAGACCTGTGTAGTGTAGGGTTGTTTTGACCCTCAGCGCTTGCACCGAGCAATATCACTTCAACCGTCGTCTGACTCTCTGTTTAATAGAAAACATTTTGTTATTTGAAAGAGTTACAAATTTGCTTTTGATCAGAAAGAGAGAAATACATGTCTGCCATTTACGATGGATATAAAAAAAAGTCTACACACCCCTGTTATAATGGCAGGTTTTTGTGATGTAAACAAATTAAACCAAGATAAATCATGTCAGAACTTTTTCTACCCCCAACACTAAATTACAAAAAGTACGAAACAATCAGAACCAATTTAGGGGAAAATAGGTAAAATATTAGATTAAAAAATTATACTAGAATATTCATCCATCCATTTATCCATCCCGCTATCCATTTTCTGTAGCTCTTATCATACACAGGGTTGCGGGAGCCTGGAGCCTATCCCAGAGAACTCGGGGCAGAAGGCGGGGGACTCCCAACCCATAGCAGGGCACTATCACACACACACACACACACAACCATTTGCACACTACGGACAATGTAAGATGCCAATAAGCCAACAATGCATGTCTTTGGACTTGTGGAGAAAATTGGAGTGCCTGGAGGAAACCCCCAAAGCATGATGAGAAAATGCAAACTCCATGCATTCACAGCGGAGGTGGGAATCAGACTACCAACCTTGGAGGTGCGAGGAAAACGTGCTAACCACTAAGCCACCGTGCCCGCCATACTAGAATATGTACCATGTAATTCAACAGCCTCATGGATACTCTTATGTTTGTTCTGGTTTTATTTTTTCTCTTTAAAATGCACCATATGGCCAAATGTTTATGGACACCTCACCATCACACCCATATGTGCTTTCTGATCATCCTATTCCAGATTTAGTCTCTGTGGGTGAGGAGGTCTGGGGTGCAGTCGGCGTTCCAATTCATCCCAAAGGTGTGCTGTGGTGTTCAGGTCAGGGCTCTGAGCAGGCCTCTCGTGTTCTTCCACACCATCCTTGGCAAACCATGCCTTCATGGACCTTGCTCTGTGCACAATGGCATTGTCATACTGGAACCTGTCTATACCCCATGAAGTTCCCATGAAGGGAAATCTTAAATGTACAGTGTACCAAGACATTCTAGACAATTGTGTGTTCCAACTTTGTGACAACCATTTAGACAAGACACACATGGCTTTGATGGTCAGGTGTCCACAACCTTTAGGTCACCTGTGCATTTATGCACTTATCCAATCAGCCAATTGAGTGGCAGCAGCACAATGGATCAGAATGGTGAAAAGGTGTGATCTCAGTGATTTTGACTGTGGCATGCTTGGGATTGGTTTGAGTACTTGAGACACTGGTGATCTCCTGGGATTTTCGCACATAATAGTCTCTACAGTTTACGTAGAATGGTGCAAAAAAACATCCAGTGAGCTGCAGTTCTGCAGGCAGAAACACCATGTTGACGTAAGAGGTCTAAGGTCAGAGAAGAATGGCGAGAATATGGTTTAAACTACAGAAGGCTAGAGTAACTACAACCATGGTGAGAAGAAAAGCATCTCAGAAAGCACAACACGTCGAACAGGTTCACCAAAACTAGACATCTGAAGACTGGAAACAGACCAGGCGATGTTTTTTCCACCAATTTTATTTTATTTTTTTCAAATTTAGTATCTGTATTTGTATATGTTTAGTGCTTCAAATGTTCAAATCTGTAGGCATGGCCTAACTTTTTTTGTTTGTTAGTTTATTTTTTGTGAGGTGGCTACCTTCTGCACCACCCTGCCACCCCTTTTTTCATAAAGTCATTAAAGATTAATGGAGGTGATTACTAATAATGAGCGGCTGTGGCTCAGGTGGTAGAATGGGTTGTCCACTAATCGTAGGGTTGGCGGTTCGATTCCTGGCCCACATGACTCCACATGCCGAAGTGTCCTTGGGCAAGACACTGAACCCCAAGTTGCTCCTGATGGCAAGTTAGCGCCTTGCATGACAGCTCTGCTACCGTTGGTGTGTGTGTGTGTGTGTGTGTGAATGGGTGAATGAGACACAGTGTATAAGTGCAGACCATTTACAACAATAATAATTTTTTGTTAATAATATATTTGTTATTGGCAATTGTTAATTTTTCCCTTCAGTGTAAATACTAGCCAATAGTGATAAAATAAAAGCCTGTATTGCAAGCTTTTGTAGTATTCTTCTTGATCTTACTTTCAAATAATACAGACACATCTTTATTAATCACATTCTTTCCCCCACACTGTTGTAAAGGGGGTGCTTTGACAACAGCCCTGATTGTAGCACACCTATTCTTCTAATCCTTTCTGTCTGATACAGAATCATTGATCCATGTGAATGTGAAAGCTGGTGTCTCCTCCCAAGTAGAAAAATCTCATTAACAATGGCACTCAGTCGTGAGGAGGTGTTTACATGCAATAACAAGTTCGCTGGAATGGAACCAACAAGACAGTTGTACAACTTGACCAACGTTATTATCCTGCCCCCTCTTTCTCACAATGTACAGCCTTTGTCCCCACGTTTAACCTGTGCAAGCATGTAACTCGTTAAAATATTTAAGTGCACTGGCGAACTTGGCCTTGTCGACAGCGCGGGGCTATGCATTTTTGCATAATGCTTTTTTAAAACATGCATTAGAGCAGTGTCTTCCATTAACTTGAAATTAAAGCCATCATTATGCACTTGCTCCTTTTAGAGGCACATAGCACTTAGCTAAAATCAATTCTGAAAAGAGTTTGCATGTCATGTATGGGGGGGGGGGGGGGGGGGGGGGGGCTGGACTGTCTTTTGGTACTCACCATCTTTAGAAATCTCACATTTATGGTCATCATCTGGAGTATACAGGCTGCTTTTGAGAATCTTTAATGTATTGCTTATTTATTAATGAAGCGATGCAAAAATACTAAATCTTTGGCAATCTTTGCCAATTCTTATTTAAAGACTAAGTGCCAAATTAGCAATGAGCAACCTCCCTAGAAGTAATCCAAAGAATGAATTCAATTCACTGCAAATGAATTTAATGATGACATTTTGAGTATTACCATCATTCTAGTTCACCAATCAGCCTGGAAATGTTTCATGTTAAAAGATCGTTCAATTTTGTTTACACAATATTTTCATTGTTAAAGGCACACGATATTCAAACAGCAAGCATCTCTTTACCCTGACTAGCTGGCGACTGACGTGGCGAATAAGCTAAACACTTCTATTATCGTATATAATGTCATGGTACTATGTAAAAATATATGTTTTACTACAACTTTACTTATACATTTTTTATAATATGCAAATTTTCATTCTGTTACTGGTCATTAATGGAAATACCATCTCTTAATATCTTTTTTCCCATCAGAAAAGTACAAACCAATTAGTCTGTGATTTGTGCAGTTTAAAGTGCGCTTTATGGAAATGCACAAACAGCTCTTCACTTGCTTTTAAAAGCCATTTGCTCTTAAAATACTTTGGAAATTGCATGGCACCGCTGAAATTACCCGACCCATTTTGTGGTGGAAAGCACGAGGGGGCGAGGCCTGTGAAACCTGAACTAATGTTTGGGCTCATGCCGTTCAGGGGACGGCGAGCCAGACTCACCTAATGATGTTTTCAATATAATGATGCAAGTGGGGGCCAAGGTCATTCAGCTCATTGCCTTCCCATTCACTGCTTTTCATCTCCATTGTAAACCTCATTGTGAGTGTTTGAAATGGACACATTCCAAAGGGAAGACAAAAACAGTCTGATGGCAATCAACAGCAGACAGTTATCTGCATCTTCTAAATTGGATGGTAAGGGAAATGATCCTGGGAGGCCATTGCTATCACACACAGGAAACTCCCATCCTGTGAATAAGACACCTGGGATCAGAGCTAAATGAGCAGCTCGGTCTCTGCAGTCTTTCTTCCTTCTCTCAGAGCTTCTCTACCGTTCGTGTTGACGTTATAAATACCACACAAGGCTGTATTGATGCCACAAAGAAAACACATACGATAGCTTATTTAAGAAGAGACAATGGACTCTTTGACTGGATGTCAGCATCTCCCCAAGTAACAACACTTCCTAGGAGCTGATCTGAGATCACCATGGCTGTAGATAGCGTTTTGCAGAGCCTGTTGATGTGCAGATGTGGAGTAATGAGGGTGTTCACTCAGTACTCTCCTGTCAGAAGATGCTTAGGCAGTGCCATTCTGCCAGTGCCTGGCTGGCTCACTGTCAGCGCACGCCAACAGCCTCTAATTTCTCCATTTGATGAACAGATACCCTCTCCCTGTTATTAGCCCTCTGTCGCCAGCCTCTGTTGTTTTGGCATTTTCACCCTCTGTAAACTTTAAGAGTGGCCAGCATTAATGTATGTATAACCCTTTTGCTCGCCCGCTGCTAAGAACGACACGGACAGAAGTGGCCATGCGCTGAGACGATCGGGTCCTGCAAGTTATTGCACACAAATCACCAACAGATTGCTTCTGTTATTCTGGGGGTATGGGGGGAAATGGTTTTGTTAGTCTAATGAGGTATAAAAATGGCACGTGGCAGGTGTGTAATATGCAGATGATGCCAACTCCATTATTCGCAACGTAGCCGTAATTGCATTTTTCAAGGGCTGGGTTTTTCTTCATGCCTCCTGAATGCGAAGGACATCAGAGGCCTTAGGAAAGCAACAAAAAATACTTCTGCTCCAGACGGTGATACCTGATAGCACCACTAAAGCAGTTGTAGTACATTAGCCGAGCTATAAAACAATAAGGAACCGGGAACATGAGCACATCTGCTGTTGTAATTAAATTTATAGCATGCAATTTTTATAGCCCACCATGTCCAGCAAGTTGTAATTCTCACAATTCAATACATTACACTATCACTATTAGTTTAGGTGAGGAATGTAAGATTATACACGTCGGTTTTATAGTAGGCAAAGCTTCTTGCCATTTCAAAAAGAGACATTACGTGTACGAGAGAAAGGAAGAATGTTGGAGCCTTGTCGGTTGAAGAATACACTAAAGACCTTTAATGTATTTAGATTTATTCCCAAACTCTGAGTTGATCAAACATCCCAACTCAGCATTGACAGTGTAATCTAAGGCAAGTCATTGAAATGTCATCAGGTAGTCAGGTCATTTTGGATGAAAATCGGGTGTAATTATACTCCAAACCGCTTCAGTTTGATTATCAGGCTCACGTTCGTGATAATGTATCTACCGTCAAAAAGTGCTCATTAATATGTACAGCCAAACGTTTCATGAAAGTGCTACAGAAATATGAATTGTATCATCAGCCAAGTGATCTCTGAAAGAATATGGGTGTTTGTTGTTGTTGTTTTTTCATATTCATCACCGGTCCATTACCGCTCTCTGCAGGTCTTCCATGTTTCACGGCAGTAACATGTGTAGTCAATTTTGGACTCCCACTTAAACATCACACGGCGGATGAATGCGAATTGAGGAGAGAGCAGACTGCTGTGTTTGTCTCAGAGCTTGCTGATCGACTTGCATGGCTGGATAGCCAAAAGAAGAGAGAAATAAGGTGTATTTCCCACCCAGTGAGAGCACAGGCTATTGTGTTTGTGTGCGATCAGATAACAGGTAGAGAAATTTCAACTCTGAACTTGTAAGCCAGTACTTAAGGATGTTGCGCCAATGAAAATCAAATAGCTGGTTTTGTATCTTAGTAATAATTCCTTCTTTTCTGAAAGAGAAACTGAAGGAAGTAGCTATCAAAGTGAGATTAAAGGGAGTGATGGTGCCAAAGTTGAACGTATTCTTTTTGAGTTTTTAGGTGTTTGAAAGTTGAGATCCGTGTTCACCTGCAAACAGTCGAACGACAGTTTAGAGGAAAATTGAACTTGAAATGACTTTGAAAGACTTACACACTTGCTGATAAATGAAATCTGTTTGAAGTACACTGTAACACAGTATATATGTAAGTATTTGAGACACTGCAAATATAAATAATTTCATTTTATTTTGTCAATCACATAAGGCTCACAAGTCTCACATGTGTGAGGAATAGGGCAAAAATAAATGAAAATATTATTTCACAATACCAGAAGACATCTTTATGATATATACGTGTGTGTCTGTGTATACATGTGTGTGTGTGTGTGTGTGTGTGTGTGTGTGTGTGTGTGTGTGTGTGTGTGTATATATATATATATATATATATATATATAATGTGTATATATATATATGCATGTACATATATATGTATGTATATATATATATATATATATATATATATATATATATATATATATATATATATATATACACACACACATGTGTGTATATACACAATTTCTGTTGGTTTTGCTAACAAAGCACCAACAATATAGTGGGGCTTGGGTATTTTTGTGCAGCATTTCTGAAAAATTTAAATATGTCACAAATCACAGGACATAAAAATAAAAAAGGTATAGTTTTGAATCTTCAGTCAGCTACTTTTTATTCAGTAGTACAAAGCACTGACCTGACAATAATGACAGTACTTAGAAAAGTGCCTATATTATATCATACTCTTGTTAACATATTGTCATATTATCCATCCCTTATACAGTACAAAGCTACTCCAACCAGACGTGCTTCCTTTCGGTATCACTTGAAATTGAAGGGATTTGGTCATTATTTGGTGGCTAAACGGTCTTCAAAGCTCTCATAATCAAGTTTGGTGTCTCTCTTCTTGACCTGGAAATATCAGGCACACGAGCTGATGTGATAATGTCACAGACATGTTAGAGTGGAAAGAGACGCTGGATTAAACGTGTTCTCTTGCTCTTGTCCTCTCTCTCTCTCTTTCTCTCTCAATCTCTCTCCTCTCTTTCTCTCGGGGGTCAATAATTAAAACGCAGTTAAATTAGTTCAGTGCAATAAGGTTTTAATAGAAGGTTTTAATGAATGATCTCAAAGGGAGGTTCAATCTCGGCTGAGGGGTCAGTTCCTGCCTAGGCTTCTCTCCTCTCATTTTTATCACAGTCCTCTCGGCTTTCTTACGATACTGCGGCATTACTGTGGTTGTGAATGATCAAATCACGACCCGTTACAATTCTCAGAGGCTAAAAGAGATCAACTCTATGATTGTCTAGGAAATGAATCATCCAGGGGGAAACTTAACACCCCAACCTTCAATTTCAGCCAGATTCTGGAAAGCACAAATGGACAAGACTGAGCATGTTGTCATGCCTCGGTCATTGTTTTGCAGCTGCTACCACAAAGCAACCCTTGCGTTGATGTAAAGGTGTCTGTTTGCAGCCTTCCTCCCCTTGTAATAACATGTGTATTGCGTACAGGTCCAGACATGCTCAGTCCAGGTACAGACTCTAAAAGAGGAAACTCAGAGTGTTGAAATCTCCCATTGATTAAAAGCCGCTCCCGAATGGGCTATAAACCAGACAACTGATGTTTGGTACGAGCTTGTCCATTGTTATAATTTTCTGTGCTTTGTAAATGTCAGTGTATCCGTCAGTGGTGTTTTGCGTAATTGTACTGAGTATTACCAGTGGTGTTTTTTTTCTCTTTCTCAGTTTTAAAATACTTTAATAATAACACATGTTAACACTGCATTCAAACGAGCATTACCAGTGTGTAGGTTTGGAATTTTTACTGATTATATGTATACATTTTCACATACTACTGTTTCACACTGTATCAGAACTTTAAATAAATAAATAAATAAATAAATACATACATACATACATAAAAAGCCAGACAGTGTACACCCACAAGCGACACTGGTTGTAGTTACCACACACACACCCACGACGAAATTACAAGAGGCATGAGCGACTTGTCACTTGCTAGTGTGAACGCAGGGCTCTTTGAACAGTTACTTGTACATTAGACCCTTTGAAAGGGCTTTATACAAGGAGTTTGTTGTTAAGTCTTTCATGTGATGGCGATGACTAAAGGAGTTATATGAGTATAGTTGTTTCTATTGCTTATGATTAAAAAAAAACACTGGGTAAGGTTCTCAGACAGACAGCAATAAATGATAAGTTGAAATCTTGAAACCTGCCAGAGCAATGTTATTAACCCTAGACTGTTCAGCTCACTTGTAAGTCGCCTCTTTCTCTTATTTAGCACCATGACTCATGAGTAGACCTTATAAAACCTCATTTTTTATTTAGAATAAAAGCATGTTGAAGTATTAATTAGAGTTCAATTGGATTATTTATTTCTTTTTTAATATTGCGTCTCTAACCAGCACTTGGGTTTAGTTGCATGTGCACACAATTTTCGTTATTTTCCTCCACACATTTTATATATATATATATATATATATATATATATATATATATATATATATATATATAAAATGGACATTATGTATCCATTATTCAAAGGTTTTTCTTGAGCTCTGTGATTAAGAGTTTATAAAACCTTCTGAAATAGACAGGAGTACCTCTGTAATAACCCTTGACCCACAGAGTGGTGATTGTCAAGAGCTGGCATGGAGCCTCTCAAGCTCAATTTGCCCCGTACTGCTCTTGAGAAAGTACTGTGGTCGTATTGATCCGTCTTCTCTCTAGGCCTCAGCTCAAGGCCATGTCTGAAAGGTAACCATGAAATACTAATGGTCTAATTCAGACAAACCTGCTTGCTGCATCCCTGCTGCACACTTCTTGTTTCCATGGTACGCACTGCAGGACAGAAATGCAGCTGAGGCAGGTGAAGGCCTGAAACGAAACAGTACGCCATTTCCCTTTCTGTCAGTCTAGTGAACTGGATTCTGACTGACCTCCACTCTATACGTCTGATTTCCAGAAGTGCTTAGTACAGGCAAATGAGTATCTGCTATATGAATAAATCAATAAATAAATAAATTGAATGGTTACCAGAACAGTGTTCACAAAATTGACGTGCTCTTAACAGTCGCACTGTAACAAGGCAAACAACCAGTCCAGAGCTAGTCAAGGAACTTGGATCATCTGTCTTGAGACAGCTACAAGGCTGCCAAAGTGAGGTGGGCTTGGGGCCCAGATTTGGACATATCTATGTGTTAGAATCTGTTAAAAGATCTTGGGGCACATCAGTATTTTTCATTCAGAAAGTAACAATCATGAGCAAACAAATAATACAGGCAACATGAGGGCTATGGCTTTCATGTAGTCATGTGGAATTACTGTAGTCGCTCTCTCTCTCTCTCTCTCTCTCTCTCTCTCTCTCTCTCTCTCTCTCTCTCACACACACACACACACACAGACACTGTTAAGTGTCTTGGGTTACTTACTAAGAGGTGATGGCTCCATTATAGCGCAGTCTCAGCAGTTCAGTAATGAGTTCATTGTGTGATGACTTGTGGCATATGGAGTACAGACGTTGTATTTCACTAACAGTTTATCAGTCTTTACACGCACTGTTAGCTGGGAATCAGATGATATTCATTCAAATCTGGCTTTGGTATGCACTCTTGAAATAAGTTACAGAAAATAGGCTTTTACCTAAACAGCGGTTACTGAAAATAAATGAATGACCATAATAATAACCCAATAATGAGACCCAACCTTATCCTTTCTATTGTTTAATATCAATATGAATTGTTAGGAATTTTTAAGACTGAAATAAACGCAAAAAGTGGAGGCTTCAGTTACGTAGACGTACGCCTTTATATCGTATGTGCAGTGAAATGAACAGAAAGCAAATTGAATGCCGACAGTGACACGTGTGCTTCCAGCAGTCTGAGGCGCAACATAACATAACATAACATCACTGTAGGTCTGTCTGTACCTCACATCTGTTTACACAGGGATTTGAAGTGTTTCAGATCTGTATGTGATAAATTTGTTATATGTGTGTTATGTGCTCTGACTTAACCCTTGCCTGAAGGATGTTCCATGAATATTCTTGGTGTTTGTGTGACTCTGACACTTCAGGAGCATGATTATGCCTGCAGGCTATGGAGACTGCATAACTTTTTATGCTGTTAAGAAACACTGTCAAGAGGAAATGTTGGTTTAGTGAAACTCCTACATTAACCTCAGCATTAAGGACCATTTTAGAGAATGTAGAGAATGTTTCTCTCCCAACCACTTAAATGTAAATTCCCCAGCCTTGTAACCAGATACCTTTCCAGCTAGGTTTACTGTAGATTCTGAATAATTCATTGTAGTTAATTGTCAGTATAAAATAAAAGATGAAGTTTTGGAAGGAGAGAAAAAGTACACATATGTAGAATAAGTTTTCTTGGAAGAAAATAGATTAAATAAGGGGGTAGGGTGGCTAAGTGGTTAGTGAGTTTGCCTCGCATCTCCAGCAATGGGGGTTCAAATCCCGTCTTTGCCCTATGTGTATGGAGTTTGCATGTTCTCCCCATGCTTCAGGGGTTTCCTCTGGGTACCCCAGTCTAAAGACATACTTTGTAGGCTAATTTGCTCCCTGAAACCCTGTCTAGTATAAGCAGTATGGACAATGGAGGGATGGATGGATAAATAAACTTAAAAAAGTTGAGTTTTAAAATAGATTATAGTTTTAAATAATTCTATAATACAATTAAATGGCAAAGAAAAAAGATATGTTTTCAAATGCTTTTAGAAAAGAGTGTACAGAAGCTTTACTGTTTTAATGTAAAGAGGCATTGAGTGACAGTTTTAAATATGAATGATAATTATGCCATTTAAAGGGTTAATCTACATTCCTGTGTAAAGAGTGAAGGGGGACACAAGCCAGAGTAACTCTGACTAATCTTGTCACTTGACATACCATAACAAACATGCCAAGCTCATTTCATGCACTTAAAATGTGTGAAAATGACTCCTGATGAGTCTGTCCATCTCTCTCTCTCTCTCTCTCTCTCTCGCTCTCTCTCTCGCTCTCAGAGCTGTGTCAACACGCCAGCCCCCAGAGTCAATAGCCGGGTTTCCAGGATTTAAAAAAAGCTGCTATTAATGTTATGCAGAGGTTATTCATTAACCATTCTGAAGGCACACTTCCTCTGTGTGTTTTGAACCCTTCCTTCTGTCATGGTGTTAGCCGAGCAAACTGTTCACACATTCGGGCTTTTTAGGGCATTTGGTTTAGATCACTGACTGGCACATTTCAGTTTGCTCACTGGTCATACCTTGAATTTCTCACTGCAGTTAATGAGCAAATGTGGAAAGAAAACCTTGAGCCTTGACTTAGCTTGATGCTCATTTTGTACTGAAGTGTGTTTCTGTGTTTGCTGGGACAGAGGAAGTAGTGTGTGTATCTGGTGACCCTGGTGTGCAGAGAACAATGTGTCCAGTGAGTGTTGTCTTTCCGGGACAACACTCACTGAACGCATTGTTCACACACACACACACACACACACACACACACACACACACACACAAATATATATATATATATATATATATATATATATATATATATATATATATATATATATATATATATATATATATATATATATATACACACAGACTAACTTTGGGCAATATACACAATATGCTAATCTGAATAAATACAAACTAATTTCTGTAGCATATTTTTCCTGCTTGTCGTCTTCTCATGTGACAGGAGTCTATTAAATGCTACATACATCACTGTAAATGTACTCAAATATGGCCTTTCCTCTGTGCAGGCTCAGCCTTCATGATGGTCAACACTTCTGGAAGGTACCCTGGACAGAGAGCTCAACTAGTTGTCCCTCAGCTGAAGGAGAACGATACACACTGCCTTATTTTCCAGTATTATGGAGCCAGTGGTGAGGGCTCGAGTCCTGGCCAGCTCTACATCTATGTCAAAGAGAACAACAGCCCAGTGGGCTTCCCGGTGTGGAACTCATCCGGACCTGCCTTTCATACGTGGAGGCAAGTTGAACTGGCAGTCAGCACCTTCTGGCCCAACTTTTACCAGGTGAGAACTTTTCTACTTCTAGTATATCTCATCAGTATACCTCAATTAACCTGTATAGTTCAGCAAGAGGTATAATCATCAGTAATATTTTATTCATATGGCTTTGTTCACGCTATGGGGCTATGGGACATACATAAGCCCTACATGACAACTGGCATAAAACTATATAAATATTAATAAAGGCTTATTCCAAAAGGTGTCAGTTCTAATAAAAAGACTGCTATGCAAATTTCGATGTCAACAGCTAAGCCTGATTTTTGATGTACACTACGGTGTTTATAACACTTTCTAGGAGGCGTTTGCTAAGTTAGAATGACATGACGATTAGCATTGTGGTACCATGTGCTTTTGCTTGAACAGAGTCACATAATGCTGATGATTTAACATCAAAACCAAACTCTAATTTAAGGTCAGAGAACATATACTTAAATATCCCAATACTGTGTCATGCTTTTCATTTGAGGTCAGCTGTATTTTTGAAGCACTTTTAACAATAGATATTTCCATAAAGCAGCTGAACAGAAATCGACATATAGATAGAAATCCCTAATGAGCAAACCAGAGGCAACAGTGGCAATGAAAACCTCTCGGAGACAAAATGTTGTGACTCAAAAGGGAACCCGTCCTCTTCTGGGTCACACTGGATAGTGGGATTATACACGATTAGTATATATAGCTGGAGAAAAGTAAAGATAAACTGTACTAAGGGCGTTGAATAGATGTTTAGTGTGAGTATATTGTGAGTAAGTGTCCTGGAACGAGCACTTTATGATTACCACAGTCTACAGTATACAGATAAGATTATCAGATTATGGAACTTGGGCATAAACTGCTTTTGGGAAGCACAGATATTTAGGGTATCCATATGAGACTATCCACAGCACAAGATGAGTCACAAGTGCAGAAATATGCGAGCAGAAGTACATCATCAGGATGTATCAGGCAGGGCCAGAACAAATACACATAACTCTTTTGTGATCGTATCATAGCAATTACCAGAATGCCAGAGAAAATACACATAACTCATCACCATACCGCTGAGATACAAAAATACATTGTCCCAACATACAATAATGATCTACGAAACGTGACACAGGT
This sequence comes from Ictalurus punctatus, assembly GCF_001660625.3. Lineage (NCBI taxonomy): Eukaryota > Metazoa > Chordata > Actinopteri > Siluriformes > Ictaluridae > Ictalurus > Ictalurus punctatus. The sequence goes on from NC_030416.2 coordinate 27,052,916, forward strand.
GTGGAAGTTGTCTCCAGCTGACTCCTGTTAGGAATAAGGCTTTAAATTGCCTGTTACATTTTAAAGGGCAACTACCAAAAATATGAACAAATGAGATGAACAATTTGTGGGTATCACAAAGCATACAATTGTCAAAATCTTGGGAAATGGCTGCAGAACGGTTCCTAATTTTGGGTTTCATCATTGACCTTTAGGGGAAAAGAATGGTGCTATTGTCATCATAATGTTTGTGAAATTCATTATGCGAAAGATTCAGCTTCATGGTGTTTACCATCTTCACAGTAGCAGAACAAGCTTCTTTTGGCATCATACCGTGCAGAGAATCTTAATTAATTCAGTTCACATAAAGAGCTCATTCACACTTGACATGTAACCACTAAGCTGCCCAGGTAGGCTGATTTGACACCTGCCTTGGTTGTGCAGCACTGCCTGTTGATCCTCGTAGGGAATCCATTTTAATTGCAAGAGAAAGTCCCAATTACTTCTTGCAAAATCGACTTCTGGCGCTCTTGCAGCTGATTCTGGACTGCTCCTCCGGGTTTGGTTGAATAGAGGCAGAATAAGAACCAGTCTCGGCACCTCAGTCGTTCAGTAAGGACCCAGCATGCACCTTTAATGGCTGAAAAGTCATTGTGTAAAGAAGTGGCACCATAGGAGAGCTTTTTGTGACTGAATAGATTTTTCATTGACTCAACTGGAGATGAACATTTCAGCACAAACGGGAAACGAGGCATCAAGGTTTAGTCATAGAAGGAAAGTGTTACTCAGTGTTTTGCCAGGCTATAACTTAAGGTTAAGGATTGGAATGACTGCAGAGGACTTACTTCTTTGGCCCTTATTACATAGACTTCAATGGTTCTCTTACAAAAAGGATTCACCAGGTGGTCAGAAGGGACATCATTCAAAATTCCTCAGAATTTGACTGGAAGGAATAAGGAGAGACAGTCAGTACGTCTACATGGACAACAACATTCCGATATAAACTCGATTAAGGCGATACTCTGATTAAGAAACTAGCGTGTAAACTGCGATTATTGATGGCCTTAATGTGACTAAAGTCATACTCGAAGTAAACACAAATGGAATTAAGACATGTGGAGTATTCCTGTTTTAGGTGCGTTATCGAAGTGTGTTACAGACATGTACACTTGATCACACTATTAACGTCGTGTGGGAGTTTTCACCACATTTTGCGACAGGACACGTACACACACGGCCGTGCTCAACCGTTTTACGGCAAACAAAAGATGCACGGCTGTGTCTGAAACCACGTACTTACCTACTATATAATAGGTGAAATATACATATCTATGCTACTATATAGTAGATAAGTATGTGGTTTCGGATGCAGCCCACGGCTTCAAGCAGTCGTCTATTTGCACGTATAGCATGACAAATAATTACCCGCACTTGAAGCTTTCGTAAAATTAAAAATGAAACACCCAAAACTGTATACGGTCCCATAACGAAGACCAACTGTATGTTGAGGCGTGAAATTCTGGAGGGAATGTCAGACGGCGTGGCGTGGGGACGTAATGACGTGTGCCGTTAATCGATCTATGTTCTATAACATGTACAACAGGAACATGAAAGGAATATTCTAAAAGGGACCTGTATAAACATGTTAATCAGGATATTGTCTTATTCAGAATAAGGTCAATAATTAAATTATTGCTGTCCATGTAAACGTAGTCTGTGATAGACAGTTGGGTATGTAGTTCCATGAAATGGCCAAGGAATGCTTGTCACATGCTTTTACATCGTGTTACTTCTGATTTCATTACAGTTAGAGCATGTGAGTTCATGCATTTTCCAATTTCTATCAATATAATCCACAGTCTGGGGGTAATTAAGGTTACTCGCCCACGTCTAGTAGCCTCTATCAATATTTTTCCTTTATTCAATCACAGAAGGTTGCAATTTATAATAAATTCATGCTAATTTATGTGTTCATCTGTTGATTTTATTCTGCTAACAAAAATGTTTGTAGAGATTGAATTTAGCTTTGTATAGAAAAACCGAAAGCATTAATGCAAATGGAAATTCAATAGCTAGAGTAGGGTTATCCAACACAAATTGGTGAAGATCCAGTTTTATTAAAATTTCTTTCTTACAAAGGTATGGACAACCAACTAACATGGATGAACGGCCATGACGGTTACATTTTAATGCATAACCACTGATTATTAATTCATGTCTATTTCAATTTGAAGGGTTTATGTTTTGGTTTTGCACTGGTGTTTCACACTAGCACTTTTGGCTAGTGCCATGAACTATGAGCACATGAAAAATGTCTATTTAAAATGTTATGCAAGGAAAATAAACAAATACTTCTCTGTCTTCTCATGAATGAAAAACCTATGGGAATTCTCTAGCTCTGTAGCTGGTCTCTGGTCTGACAAGCTGCCAGTTAAATAATTATTTATAAATATACAGGGGTCATATATATATATAACCAGTTGATGACCCCTGATCTCGAGTCAAACCACTTCCGGGCATCAGAGAAGCAACATGTAGACATGCTTATTATGTAATAGTACATTTAACATTATATTGATTTAGCCGATGCTTTTATCCAAATGAGGAAATACAGTATTATATTATCATATGGCTGCAGCTCTCCAGAGGAAGAAGGAGTTCTAAATGAAAGCCGAGGTCTCCAGGGAAATAACCACCACCTGCTTGGTATTTAGGGTGGGTAGCAGGAGACACCTCTCCATCTTCTCGACTCTCTTTCTCGATGCTGCAACAAGGCGTTATTGGTGAAGAATGCAATTGCGACTTCTTAATATTACAGAGATTAACAATAGAAACTGCAATCTACTGTTATTGTAGCTAATTAGTGATGGAGAGGTAATTATGGGTTTGCATAATTGCACAGTATCTTAAGTGTTTGTCAAAATGAAACCACCTGGTACTGAGAACTTACTTTGTCGCTTATTTCGTAATTACGGGGTTTCTGTTTTTATCCTTTCTCATCTCCCTTTGCACTTTTCTTCTGCTGTACAATGAGATACCATTACTAGCTCTAATTACTCCTCCAGTTTGGTCGGTTTTCAAAACTTTTAATAAATAACAGCATGCAGTTTGAATATGCTAATATCCATGGCCTGGTGCTCTCTGATCTTCACTGACATTTTGTGGTGTTTGGTTCTGAAGTATGTTATTGTACTTCTGTTTATAGCATCTGGATCACAATTACAGGTGTGAGGAAAAGACCACTGGTGCATGAGTAGTTCCGAATGAAAGCGGAGAGCTTGTAGCTCAAAGAACAATTGTATATACACATCTATCAAGACGCCAAAACAATACGAAGCCTCGTGCTTAGTTTCAGTGAGGCGTTTATTAAAATTTAGTGATAGACTAATTGATGCATTATACAGTTGTCTAAATTGCACACTGTAGTGTTCAGATGCATCACAGTCCCTTATACATTTCAGGCAAACTGCTACATATATTATACAATAACTACTGAGGGGGAAAAAACAAACAACTGTATTTGCCTTTGTCTTACACTGATTGCTTCTATATATAACGTAGATTCTTAAGCAGCCATAATGGCTTCAGTAATTGAGGAATTATAAATTCAGCTAATGAAAACAGTCCAACAACAGAGAACCCATGGCACACTGGCCATATTTAAGAGACCTCTGGGGACCAGAACGTTTTTAGTGTGCAGTGTGGTGACACATATCAACGCCACAGATTTAATCTCCCTCCAGCTCGCCATGACATTTAACATGCCCACGACTGGGTTATCATTTTCTTTTAAATTAGCCCCTCATAAAGCTCTAATTAGCGGCCAAGCCACTTACAATTGTTCCTCAGAATAAAGCGGAATGGAAATCAATTTAAACCTACTTGAATGACCTAAAAAGCATCACGTTTGAATGGCCTCTCAGTGTTATCTCGCACTAATGACTTGTTTGGATGATCTTTGTTCAGCGTACATTGGAGTGACACACTCGAGTCCTACTAGGCAACGCAAATGAGTTTGAGGAAAAACTGTCACCTGCTGTTTTTATTGATCCATGAATCCCTTTTAACCCTTTTAATAGAAGAAACGGAGGGTTATAAAATGGAATGTCTTTTGTATTAACTCAAGGGCAGACTAAATGGTTTTGAAATTTTTTACTGAGAAAGGAAGAAGAAGAAGACGTTGTTAGTGCACAACTGATATACTTTTGGAATATTCTTTATCTTGTGATGAAGAGGATGTGTTCTTTTTTGAGTCTGGTACCTCTCAAGGTTTCTATCCCATGTCATCTCATGGAGTTTTTCGTTGTCATTGTCGCTGTCACTGAGATCCAAATCTACATCTCGCTTTTTGTAAAGCTGACAATAAAAGCTCTATACTATATATATATATATATATATATATATATATATATATATATATATATATATATATATATATATGTGTGTGTGTGTGTGTGTGTGTGTGTGTGTGTGTGTATGTAGATACAGTGAGGGAAAAAAGTATTTGATCCCCTGCTGATTTTGTACGTTTGCCCACTGACATAGAAATTATCATTTTATAATTTTAATGGTAGATTTATTTGAACAGTGAGAGACGGAATGACAACAAAAAAAATCCAGAAAAACGCATGTCCAAAATGTTATAAATTGATTTGCATTTTAATGAGGGAAATAAGTATTTGACCCCTCTGCAAAACATGACTTAGTACTTGGTGGCAAAACCCTTGTTGGCAATCACAGAGGTCAGACGTTTCTTGTAGTTGGCCACCAGGTTTGCACACATCTCAGGAGGGATTTTGTCCCACTCCTCTTTGCAGATCTTCTCCAAGTCATTAAGGTTTCGAGGCTGACGTTTGGCAACTCGAACCTTCAGCTCCCTCCACAGATTTTCTATGGGATTAAGGTCTAGAGACTGGCTAGGTCACTCCAGGACCTTAATGTGCTTTTTCTTGAGCCACTCCTTTGTTGCCTTGGCCGTGTGTTTTGGGTCATTGTCATGCTGGAATACCCATCCACGACCCATTTTCAATGCCCTGGCTGAGGGAAGGAGGTTCTCACTCAAGATTTGACGGTACATGGCCCCGTCCATCGTCCCTTTGATGCGGTGAAGTTTTCCTGTCCCCTTAGCAGAAAAACACCCCCAAAGCGTAATGTTTCCACCTCCATGTTTGACGGTGGGGATGGTGTTCTTGGGGTAATAGGCAGCATTCCTCCTCCTCCAAACAAGGCGAGTTGAGTTGATGCCAAAGAGCTCCATTTTGGTCTCATCTGACCTCAACACTTTCACCCAGTTGTCCTCCGAATCATTCAGATGTTCATTGGCAAACTTCAGACGGGCATGTATATGTGCTTTCTTGAGCAGGGGGACCTTGCAGGAGCTGCAGGATTTCAGTCCTCCATGGCGTAGTGTGTTACTAATTGTTTTCTTGGTGACTATGGTCCCAGCTGCCTTGAGATCATTGACAAGATGCTCCCGTGTAGTTCTGGGCTGATTCCTCACTGTTCACATGATCATTGCAACTCCACGAGGTGAGATCTTGCATGGAGCCCCAGGCTGAGGGAGATTGACAATTTGTTTGTGTTTTTTCCATTTGTGAATAATCGCACCAACTTTTGTCCCCTTCTCACCAAGATGCTTGGCAATGGTCTTGTAGCCCATTCCAGACTTGTGTAGGTCTACAGTCTTGTCCCTGACATCCTTGGAGAGCTCTTTGGTCTTGGCCATGATGGAGAGTTTGGAATCTGATTGATTGATTGCTTCTGTGGACAGGTGTCTTTTATACAGGTAACAAGCTGAGATTAGGAATACTCCCTTTAAGAGTGTGCTCCTAATCTCAGCTCGTTACCTGTATAAAAGACACCTGGGAGCCAGAAATGTTGAGAGGGGGTCAAATACTTATTTCTCATTAAAATGCAAATCAATTTATAACATTTTTGACATGCATTTTTCTGGATTTTCTTGTTGTTATTCTGTCTCTCACTGTTCAAATAAATCTACCATTAAAATTATAGACTGATCATTTCTTTGTCAGTGGGCAAACAGACAAAATCAGCAGGGGATCAAATACTTCTTTCCCTCAATGTAGGCATGTGAATACTATTATTAATATTCCATAGATGTAAAGATGTATGTAAATAGGTGTTGTTTTTTTTCCACTCTGTTTAAAGTTCGGGTTTTCATTCTCCATGTAGATCTCTAGACCTGCATTATTGTATTCCCCCCCCTGGACTGTATTTGCACTCACACAAGCACTTTTTTTTTTTTTTTACCACACTACAATCATATCTTGACAGTCAACCTTAAAACCCATCGAACCAACTTGAGCTTTGCTTTTCTGTCCCCTTTCAAGTTGATATGTCACTTTCAATAGTTACTGAGTTAGTAGAGAGATGGAAGAATAAAAAAAAAAATCAGAGAGACATTGAGTGGAAATGATTGGATAAGTGTGTGCTGTTTGCATGTGTCAATTCTGATGTAAACCGAGTACGTAGCAGGCCTCGAGAAATCTGAGCACACAGGAAAAAGCAGCATGTGTGTTTTAACCAGTTGCTTCCTGAGTGATAAGGTTAGTGAGACACATTGCTCTCTCACCCCTTATTCCCTTTTCCTCTGTCACTCTTTCTCGCCATCTGTTGTCTGGTTTGGTGGTCGGAGTGAGAAAATGACACTACACAGTGTCGTTTTTTAAAAAAAGATTGGGCTATTAGTAGCCCAAATCATGGAAACCTGACTCTGTGCACCACTGAGGCCTATGAGAAATCACTTTTCTCACAATAGCAAGCTGCCTGTAGTTTTTGACGCATGAATGGAAAGGACGGACTCCCTCACACATTCAGACCTCCTCGGAAAATATAGGAGGACACAACCTGCCTGGGCCTCTTAAAACTAACCAGCTGTTCACTGTTTTTATAGTTTTCTACTGTTCAACTGTTTATTATAACAGAGAGGAAACACACTGAGGTACAGTACATGCTCGATGTGTGTGTAGAGATAGGTCTCCCACCCTCTCCCACAGTTTGACCAATCCCGCAGTTATTATTGTGTGCACTTGCCTAAGATATTTTCTGACAAAGCAGTTACTAATGATGAATGGATGAAAGCAGTGACCTACATGCTATCATGTTAATGTTATCATGTTTCGTTGTCATGTGTGTCATTTCATATGTGACCACCTGCTCCCACACACAACAATGATTAAAAAAAAAAAAAGCTTTTTTGTTGGGTTCCATGAGAGGCACACCTCTAGTGAAACCCATCAACATCTGAATCATTTCCATAACATTAACCTGAGCTCTTCATGCACTATATCGAGAATTGTTTTTGATTTATTATTAGTCATTTAAATTCAATCTCTCTCTCAAACTCTCTCCTTCTCTCTCTCTCTCTCTCTCTCTTTCTAGCTCATCTTTGAAGTTGTGACCTCAGGACAGCCGGGGTTGCTGGCTATTAAGGACATTTCTCTCCAGGGACATCAGTGCAGTAAGTTTTCTCTCTGTCACACTTTCTTTCTTATGCACCATGAAACACATGTATTTTGTTCCCACTATATACCATGGGCCAAAGCCTGAATACCAGAATATTACGAGAATGTACTGTGAGACTATTCTTAAATATGACATTTCAAATACAGACTCCAAAATAAACATTTTACGGCTTTTTTTTTTTGTATACATTGTCACATTAATCAAAGATAGGACTGAACTAGTTGGGTGTCATATGGTGCTTTTTCACATGGCTGTGTGGTGAGGCTTGGGACATTTACTAAGCTGAATCCAGCACCATTAGATTAGTAAGACAGTTTTTTTTGTTTGTTTGTTTTTTGTTTTTTTTTAAAGGGCTACTTCGTGTGAATAGCACAAATTCGTGTATAGCACAAAAAGTTTTCTTCAATGGTGGCCAGAGATCTAAACAGCAACTTTTCAGCAACAGCAACAGTGCCAATACTTTTCAAAAATATAGAAAAGTTTGCGTAAAAGACACTTATTCTGTGGCTGAATCTCAAACTCTACACTTATGTTATATCATGTGTCATGAGCATATGCAGTGAATAAGAAGCCAGTTGAGATTCAGCCAAACTTGATGGTAGTGGATTTTATGTGGATAATGGATAGCACAAAATGTTTGCCAAAGACATGAAAATGTCACTGCTGGTAAGGCAATACAAACAAAACTGAAAGAAAAATGGTATCATGAAAAATTGTGATGGTGTCTTCTTTTTAACGCACCAAAAAATGTCATTTAAAAAAGAGAAAGAAAATAATCACTGCACTAATCCTAGTGGGTTTTTTCTTCAAAATGGTGGCTTGAATGACAGCTTTGTTCGAGTTGTCAGTGTTCTACACTATTTACGGCTCCGCCTACGTTCCCCTGTTCAGTACGCGTGGTTCATAGGAGATTCAGCATGGGTATTTACGAGAATGGTCACTTTGCAGAGGAAATAATAACAAACAGAGGTATCACGGCTTTGTTGACGCGCTTAAACGCACCATCCTCTGGCCTGATAGTAATTTATTATTAATATGAAAACAGATTGCAAGAACCAGTTGTAGACTAATTATATACTTTTACTGACTAAAGACACAGAACACCAAATTCATGTTACGATTTATTTTAGCTGGTTGTAAACTTTCATCAAATCATATTTCCATATATCAGAGCTGCGGAAATGAGAGAGGGCAGATGCATTAACTTCATCATCTCCATATCGTTTGGCTTGTCATTCAGTATTATGGCCTGATAGCTGTTCTGATATCTGTCGAGATGAGACGATGCATTGCTTTCTCGAAGAAGCTGTTTAATTCTTTAGTAAATAATGACATATTTGTGCTAGGCTACATGGGTGTGTTATTAGTTGTCATGTGTAAGAAGTTCCACACCGTATTATTACACCTTCAATCTTTACTCACAGCTCAGGCTTGAAAACAAGAAGAGCGATGCCTATAAAGCTGTTTGAGGTGTCTCTTTTCAACTGCTCTTCACTCTGTCTCAGTTTTCACCTTCTGTCTTCCACCTACTAATCCACTTCTTTTCTCACAGCGTTTGACTTTTCACCCCTTCATCTTCTGCTCTGTCATGCTGCGCCGGTCCCTCGCTTATTCCATCAGTCATTCCATAATTCCTTCAGCTTCCTATCAGATCTCTGCCTCCTGATATTTCCCGCATTACTTACTTCCCTCACTGCTTTATTTTATTACATCTCTGCTCATTGCATTTTCCGTTCTGACAGCCTCTCACTTATACATTAAAGTAAAAAGTATCTACTTAAAGTATCTGTTTTAAGATTTAATCATGAATTCTAAATATTAATTTTTAGATCAGTATCATTTTTGGTGTTATAAAGCTTTTGAGTTATTTTGATATAATCTACATAATTCTAGACATGACTTTAGCATTGTATTAAGATGGCTTTATATATGTATTTTAGTGAACATGTGTTTTACCACATAATAACTGACGGGTACAATCAAAACACATTACCAGGCTAAACATGCAACTGCAGCACGGTTACCCGAGTGAAAGTGATTTCATTTCTGAATGACTGATTTTCTGTTGTGACTTTGCTTGTTAATGTGTTTTGTTCAGGCCACCATACATGTCATGCATACATAAACTGGATCATTTTCATTCGATGCCATTGAATTCACTTGAATTCATCCAGTGCCATACCTTTCTCTCAAGTTTGTTTCTCATTTGGATAATAATCTTCTCCTCACATGTTCCTAGTAACAGTTTTATGGGGTCCTATTCCACAATGCTAATGAAGTGCTAACATGATAATATATTACCATGTAGGCTGACAACAGGGGGTACATGATATGAATCCTACCATATGCAGTCAAACATTCCTGAAATAAATTGTAACCAGATGCTCAGCAGCTTTTCATCTTAGAAACATTACACGTAACCTAACTTCTACTGCGAATCACTGACCAGTTTGGCTAAAGTTCTGGTAGTGCAAATGTGTAACAAAAGCTTCAATTTAACTTAAATAATCAGTATGTCTTTATTTTCACGTTATTATATTAAAAAAGTGAAATAAGAATCCGATGAGCTGTTTTCATTTTTAAATGGTGATGAAATTATATTCGTTATGAACTATTTGTTGTATAGGTTCATCAAAATTAGTAAAACCTCATATAAGGTTTCTAAATGCTGCTTGACACAACTTATAAGAGCTCATTTTCACGATCCAAATTGTTCCTTAGCACCAGTGTAGCAGGATTTGAACTCTATGCTGAAAGTAAATGTAAGTGCCGTCCACTAGTATGGGTCACATGGTCTGCTTTAATCTATGGTCTGCTTTAATTGCCTACTGGTTGCTATGTACGATTCTCTAGTGTTGCAATCAAGGTCATCATGGTTTGCTTCATCTGGAGATGCGGAGCTAATTAAAAAAATACAGTGTATATATGAAATTAAAATAACATTAAGCAACAATAAAGCCTTTACTGAGGATATTGCGGGCGTCCCAATGGTGAGGTCTTAGGGTGGAAAAAAATTGTTTTAGCCATCATCTGAAGTCTACTTGTCCTTGTTTCCCCATGTGACTCTGCGTGGTCTCATCGCCTGTCAACATAATATCCTAATTGAAAACTGAGCTGACCTTGAAGACAAAAACAGTCAATTTTGCATTTGAATTCCTACAGGTGTACATTGGGGTATATAAGTCAGGGGGCACAGGCCATGTTTGAAATGGAATTATTTTACTAGTTTTATTTAAGGAATACTGCAGTGTTTTTCAGTGTAATTATCAGACGCCCTTATCCCAAACGACTTCCAGAAGTTCTTTGATTTCTCTATCAATAAATACTGTGCATCCTGATACTGGTTCACTAGGTCACGGTCTAAGAACACCATCAGTCTAAAAACCCTTTTGGGGAGGTAATATAGTAAGAAAAGCACACCGTCGATGTGTTTGTTTTTTGTTTTTTTAATAAAAAGTGCTAATTTAAGTGCTTTTATTAATGATGTAGTCAGCGTATGATTACCACAAAACCCGTATTAAAGTGTAAGTAACCATAATTGCTCTTTAAGGTGTTGCTTCTGTAAAAACTATGCAAAACCGTTTTTGTAAGACATTTGCTCTGTTTAAGGGTGTAATGATTGTAGATTTTTTTTTTATAGTCACATATTTTCAGAGTTTATTAAGGATATTCAACAACTGCACTTAGA